>NW_026927739.1:0-31200 GCF_032062105.1 Saccostrea cuccullata
AATAAATCATTACACTGGGTTTTATTTGAAAAGTCAATGTAGTCCTTCCTGCAGACCAAATTAAGGAATGGTTCTTTTTTCAGATGGAGAATTTTCATGCCTTTATCGCTAGCAAACAGTACCAGATAGTGATGGTGATATTCAGGCAGAATCCGGGATCGTCTCTTAACACGAACATGAGACAAACATGTGTCACAATTTTGTGGAATTAAATTCTTAAAATGATCCATATCATTGACCTTCTTAATCTGAAATAAATAATGTTCATTGATATTTACTTTATTAAATAATGTTCCGCTCGTTTGCTAGTACACTTTTTCTATTTAGATATAATGTACATACAAAAGAAATTAATATAACTGCCTTATGTAACTTGTTCGAATTTCATCTTTAATTTATTTTCTAAGTGATGATTTTGAAATTCACTACTAGCTCGAAAGAGTTCAGATCAAGATAACAGTATTTGTAACTAGATGCTGTCATGAGACAGTAATACCCGCTGCCTCTAAATACACGCTCCTACATATTGGGCGGCTTTCAAAGGAAATAGTCAAAATAATTCTATAATTTACATGTATTAATCAAATTGATTATGAAATTCTCAGACCCTGTGACCTATAACTCAGAACCTCTTATATTTATTTTATACATGCTTAATTCATTATATACAAGTCTGAATTTTATTAATGATGTAAATTCATGCACGGATCTGTCGGGGGGGGGGGGGAGGGGGGTCAGACCCCCCCCCCTTGGAATTTACAAGGTTAAAAAATGTATACACTAAAACAAGGAAAAAGTTACAATGGACCCCCCTTTGAAAATGCAGATCCCCCCCCCCCTGGTAAACACGAATATGTGTAAAATAGGTATGAAAAGTTAAACATTTGCGGCAATAGAAGTCACCACTACCCCTTACCCACCTCCACGATATAGGTTTTTGACGTTTGGGTGAGATTTACTTTAGGTTTTTTTTTGATTGTCAATTTCTGGGATAGGATTTTCCCCCCCCCCCCCCCCCCCCCCCCCCCCCCCCCCCCCCCCCCCCCCCCCCCCCCCCCCCCCCCCCCCCTCGACGCCACAATCACACAGCACATACTTTTTGGAATAGGCTAGATGGAAAAGGTTTGTTAAAATTTAATATCGTTTGTAATGAATTAATTTAAAATTTGTTCTTGTACTATACATGTGAACATGTAAATTTCTACATTACATCACGTTGCGTCACCCATTATGATATTTATAGATTAAACACCATTTGGCACACCTCGGCCGATTCCCACTTCATCTGATAAGGTGACGGAATCGACGAAAGTTCGCCAAAATGGCACATGGTTGCAGTCTGGTGTGCATTGGATTAATTCATTTTGTGTTATAATTGGATTTATATTTCATGAAGTTTACGAGACACAGGGAGTCGGTAAGTAGAAGTCAATGATTAGGTTAAAGTTTAAAAAGGGTCAAAGATCATCCCATGCCACACTAGACGAATTTCATATTGTGAAGTTATCTCCCATTGTCGATGTGACATTCAGTTACTGCCAATACTGGTGCGGATCCAGAATTTTTTTAGGGAGTAGGGAGGGGGGTTCACATCTAAGTCAAAAAATTCCAGCCCAGAATTTTGTGACAAGCAGGAGAAAAAAAATGAAAACAAATATACAAATAAAAAAACAATGATAGGGAGGTCAATGTTTTCTAAGTTTATAGGGAGAGGATGTCAAGAGTCATTTTTTACTTGCTACAGTATATAGTCTTGTTTAAATAACAAAGCAAATGCAAGATGGGGGGGGGGGAGGGGGGGGATTCCAATCTTCCTACCCACTTCCTGTCCCTGAAATAACAATCTATTTTGTGATTCCAGTTTAATAGTATATTTTTTTTCCATTTGACTAATTATTATACATGTACATATTTTGTTTCTTGTGTTTATAGTATGTCTGTCTATAAGTCTGCAAAAATTAAATCCTAGCTAGCTTGCCCATAAGTTTTAAGTGGGATGGGCTATACATATAGCTTCCACATTTTATAGGTTTATTTCTTGTGACAATTTAATAAGACCTTTTATTTGGGTACCATTAATTTTTACCTCTGATCGCTTGACATGGGATACACATTTTTACAAGAAAAATACCAAACTTTAAACTCTGCCTAATTTTTGATCAGTAGGTGCTAGGGCTTTCATACTTATCATGACATATTGTATTCATTTTGAACTGTCAACAGGAAATATGTTTGACCTTGACCCTAGAGTTTGAACCACTTAAAAAAAAAATTAACCTTGGCAATTAACTTTTGAAAAGGAATTACTAGAGATTTCTTTATTTAACATAGACTTTCTTCTGACACTAACAATTTGAACCCTTGACCTTTGAGTTTGACATATATTTGAGAAACTTCAACCTTTGCCATAGGCTTCCAATTACTGGGACATCAGTGTTTCACAAACACATCTTATCTACATTATTATTTGGTGGTGTCTCCATATGAGGGAAGATGTATTCACAACAAACAAACAAATTACTAAAGAAAATATAAAACATAAATATGTTGGTCATGCATATCTCTGCAGGAAAAAAAACAGCTTTTCAAATACTCCAACCATATTGTAACCCTTTCAAAACACTCATTTGAGCTTTTTTTGTTTCCTTAGCATATAATGTCTGTCGTGACGTGTTGTCCATCTGTTTGTCTGAAAACTTTTTACATTTTTAACTTCTCTAGAACCACTGGGCGAATTTTACCCAATTCATATAGAAATATGTACATTTGTATGTCAGACTCAGTCCATCTGTCTCAAAAAATTTAATCTTGGTTATCACGGTCATATCTACAGAATGAGAAGAGACATTCATATTAAAATTATTATTAGTATATTAACCTGTGAGAATGGCATGTTTTTTTTTTTACATGTGACCTAGAAGTTTGACCAACTTGCAAAAAAATTAAGTTGTTATAAATTCATCATTTTGAAAGAGAAAAGTTAGGGCATTCATATCATAATGCATGTTTATTATTACCTGTGATAAAGACCTTTCCAAATATTTTTACACTGTGACCTTGACCTTGAAGCGATCAAGCCTAACCTACTTTTCAAAAATGTTGCATTTGCTTATAACTTTTGATTGAGATGAGATATGACTCTCACATTTGACATGTACATAAATTACTCATAAGAATTCAAGGTGTTTCCCAGCATGCAATGTTTTTTTTATGCGCCCCAATTTTTTAGGGGCGCATATTGTTTTTGTCCTGTCTGTTTGTCTGTTTATCTGTTTGTCTGTTTGTCTGTTGTCAAGTTTAACCTTGGCCAATACTTTTGAACCGTAAGAGATAAAGACTTCATATTTGGTATGCATACTCCTCTGACAAAGTTCTTTCAAATGACATCAAGGTCAATGACCTTGTGACCTTGACTGCGACTTATATGCTAAAAATAGGTTTTTCAAGTGTTGGTCATAACTTTTGAACCATAGGAGATAGGGACTTCATATTTGGTATGCATACTTCACTAAATAGGTTCTTTCAAACAACACCAAGGTCAATGATCATGTGACCTTGACTGTGACCTTTATACTAAAAATAGCTTTTTCCACTTTTTGCCATAACCTTTGAACCATAGGAGATAGAGACTTCATATTTGGTTCGAATACTGCACTGATAAAGTTCCTTCAAATGACATGAAGGTCAATGACCTTGTGACCTTAACGGTGACCTATATGCTAAAAATAGCTTTTTCTACTTTTTGCCATAACTTTTGAACCATAGGAGATAACAACTTCATATTTAGTATGCATACCCCACTAATTAAGTTCTTACAAACAACACCAAGGTCAATGACCTTGACTGTGACCTATATGCAAAAAATATAGCTTTTTGTACTTTGTTGATGCCGGGCGCATAGTATTTCACAAACACATCTTGTTACCCCTTGACGTTGATGTTTTACATAATTTTCAAAATATTTAACCCTCCTAAAAGATTATTAGGCTTCTGAGTAACATTAAGGAAGACTTCAAGTAAGACAGGGCTTTTTGCACAAAAAGCATCATTTTCCGACCCACATTTGACCCCCCGGGGCAAAATCTAAATTCCAAAACCTTACTGCATATCTACATGACCCCACCAACCATCTCCCAAAAGATGATTAAGCTGCTGAGTAAAATGTAAGAGGAGTTCAGGGAAAACAGGGCTCTTTGTTTGAAAAACATTATTTTTCAACCCCCATTTGACCCCCCGGGGCAACATCAAAATTCCGAAACCTTACTGCACATCTACCTGACACCACCAACCATCTCCCAAAAGATGATTAAGCTGCTGAGTAAAATGTAAGAGGAGTTCAGGGAAAACAGGGCTCTTTGTATGAAAAACGTCATTTTTCGACCCCCATTTGACCCCCCCTGGGCAAAATCAAAATTCCGAAACCTTACTGCACATCTACATGACACCCCAAACCATCTCCCAAAGGATGATTAAGCTACTGTGAAAAATGTAGGAGGAGTTCAGGGATGAAGGGGATTTTTGTATAAAAAAACGTCATTTTTCGACCCCCATTTGAACCCCCGGGGCAAAATCGAAATTCTGAAACCTTACTGCACATCTACATGACACCACCAGCCATCTCTCAAAAGATGATTAGGCTGCTGAGTAAATTGTAGAAGGAGTTCAAGGAAGAAGGGGCTTTTTGTATAAAAAACGTCATTTTTCGACCCCCATTTGATCCCCCGGGGCAAAATCAAAATTCCGAAACCTTACTGCACATCTACATGACACCCCCAACCATCTCCCAAAGGATGATTAAGCTACTGTGAAAAATGTAGGAGGAGTTCAGGGAAGAAGGGGCTTTTTGTATAAAAAACGTCATTTTTCGACCCCCATTTGATCCCCCGGGGCAAAATCGAAATTCCGAAACCTTACTGCACATCAACATGACACCCCAAACCATCTCCCAAAGGATGATTAAGCTACTGTGAAAAATGTAGGAGGAGTTCAGGGAAGAAGGGGCTTTTTGTATAAAAAAACGTCATTTTTCGACCCCCATTTGATCCCCCGGGGCAAAATCAAAATTCCGAAACCCTACTGCACATCTACATGACACCCCCAACCATCTCCCAAAGGATGATAAAGCTACTGTGAAAAATGTAGGAGGAGTTCAGGGAAGAAGGGGCTTTTTGTATAAAAAACGTCATTTTGACCCCCATTTGATCCCCCGGGGCAAAATCAAAATTCCGAAACCTTACTGCACATCTACATGACACCCCCAACCATCTCCCAAAGGATGATTAAGCTACTGTGAAAAATGTAGGAGGAGTTCAGGGAAGAAGGGGCTTTTTATATAAAAAAACGTCATTTTTCGACCCCCATTTGATCCCCCGGGGCAAAATCAAAATTCCGAAACCTTCGAAAGTGAGGGTAGCTGCACATCTACATGACACCCCCAACCATCTCCCAAAGGATGATTAAGCTAGTGTAAAAAATGTATTTTCTTTCCAGGGAAGAAAAGTGTGACTTTCACCTGTGGCTCTGATTGTTTTTCTAGCTTGTCAGCAGAAAGGATTTCGTTTACATCTGTTAAATGATTTTAAGAAAATATCCTGTAAGTTTAATGCTTTTAAAAATAATGTTATCAATACAATAATAATCCTAAAATGTATGAAATAAAAATATTAAAGTAACATGGATTATAGACAAATGAGTTTCCTTTTATTATATTTTTGGACTTCATTTCATTTGTCAATATCTAAAAAAACATTTAATGAGGAATTTGAAAAAAAAATAAATAAATAAAAGACAAAAAACTAAGTAGACTTACAAAAATACTACAACGTTAATTTGTACATGTTAGATATCGTAAAATCTTCAATAAAAATCTGGATGAAATTCACACGAAAATTACATACCAAACCTGTTCTGGACATTCCGATCCTCCTCTATTTGCAGAGTTTTGATTTTTCTTTTTTCCTGTATATCCCTGAAATCTATTTTTAAAAAAAGCAGATTGTTAAAACTCAAGTGAAGCAGGAAACAATAATTATGTAAACAACTAAAAATTAGAGTATACATGTAAGATTATGATAAAAATGAAGCATTTTTTTCTGATTCTTTGGAACTTTTCATAGTTTATAGGACTATCGGGAATAAAATTTCGAATACCATAATTCTTACCCAAGACCAATCAATTCGATAAGTTATTATGGCTAACCAACAGATTTCGGTATTTGACGAATAAATTGCTAAATATATCTTGACTTTCTATTAAAAACTTATTTGATTGTTTAATTTGTATACTTTCCTCGAAACATGGTATTTTGTACCATATTATGACTTTTGTTTGACATTTTCTTTTCTGTGTGACGTTTTTCAAGTGAGAGACATGTTTTATATATTAAGTTAATTTTGTATTAATCACAGATCAATTACCCAAACATGACAGTATATAAAAATCACAAATTTTTATGGGGTTTAATTTTTGTTGTTTTCGAGGTATGAAAAGACCAAACGAATTCAAGTCCACCGCGAAATGCAAAATATTAAATACATAACTACTCAACAATTCTTCATTCACGAATTCAAATCCCCACAAACCAAGAGTTTTTACTCAAAACACTAAAATTAGACCCCACGAAAAATGTGATTTTACAGCATTCAGCATATGAAATTTTACGATCATTTTGACCTATGGTTCAGTTATGTGTTAAATGTAATTGAATTTACCTGAACAGTCAAGAACATCGGTGCTTTCTTTATATGGAGGGAGTGATTCATCGTCTGGTATAACTTTTCCACCATTTGACTCAGGGTAACCATAAATCTCCTATATTCAAAAAATGTGTTTTTATCCCTCCTTCATCTAAAAATGAAATAAAACATATTTACAAATGTAATTACCACAAGGTATGACTCTGACATATTATATTGCATTTATAGACCTGATCATCTTTAAAATGGGCATGTATGTTATATCGGGAGGGGAAGACATGTAGTATAAAAGGAGCAGGGACAGCCCCCCCCCGATAATATTTTGGTATTACAAATGCACATTAAGTGGATGTCTAACTTCCGTCCCGGGAAATTTTTTTTAATTATTTAAAAACAATTTTTGGCTTCAGCCCCTACTTTTTCAGTATATGTATGAAATGTTCATTATAAATATATTGTTCTCTTTTATTTTATTATTTTACTATATTGTTTTTATTTAAAAAGTGTCAAAAGGGATTTTAAATGACGCAAGCAATGAATTTATCAAAAAAAAAAAAAATTCATCCACCAAGTCAATGAATGTATATTTTATGTATCGCCTTTATATATTGATGACGATTTAACAGGAAAAATAATTATTCAAACACTTTTTACAATTATATTTTGTTTTTTAAGTTTATGATTTTCTAAATGAAAACAGATACCTGTAAAGCTCCTCCCATTTTCAGACTGTTTCTCTAGGGGTGAATTTATGTCATCCGATTCCTCTTTTGGAATAACCTTTGTATCACTTACGATCGGGACACGATGCTGTGAGAAATAGGTAGTTACTCCCAATTCATCTACAATCATGAAAAACTATAATTAAAACATTTAAGTTTTATGTGTTTAACGAACACTATAATTAGGGCACTACATGTACTTCGGATGTTCTTTTATCAAAAATACTGAAATTGCATTTGCTTTTTTTTTTTTTGCTTTCTTTTAAAAATAAAATAAATAATATATTACCCGCTAAATGTTTGCTACTTGTATCTAGATCCTCTCGGTTTTCCGGAACTTCATTTTCTTGGACTATTCTTGTACCTCCAAACCTATATCTACTTCCTCTGGAGGCATCCATATTTCTGCCTTGTTTGTCTGAAAAGGAAAGAAACAGACATTATTTGGTACATGTGCATCCAGTCCATAAAATATTTCAAAGCAAAGTTTATTTTAAAGACAATCGATTATCAAAATACATTAATACTGACGGTATATGATTATTTTTACCTAATGGCTTATATTAGTAAAAGAATCAGTCGCAAATCCAAAAATTTTTTCCGGGGGGGGGGCACCCCAGTCTCAAAAATTCTAAACCTCGCGCTTTCTGAGGGGGTCCAAGGTAACTTTTTTCTTGCTTTAGTATATAAATTAAATAACCTTTCAAATTCCAGGGGGGGGGGGGGGCTGAACCCCACCCCACCCCTCTAGATGTGATTTTTTTCAAGTTATAAAGCTTTTCAATAAATTAGGAAGCTAACACTAGAATTTCTTAAGGCCTAATTTTCTTGAGGAAATACTTCTATCCATTTGAAAAGATAAATAATTTTCAGCATATATAAATACATCCCGACATATTTAAGAAATAAAACAAAAGGACTGTAATTTGAAAGAAAATCTACGTAATTGAGTCTATACTGAAGCGTTCCTTTTCATTTTTTGATACATTTTCATGTTTTGTACATGCTATTCTATATGGAAATTTTATATGGCATTTTCGAGCAGATCTTACATTTTTTTTAAAATTTAAAATATACGTGTGATAAAGTTCCATAAAAAATTGAAGCAGTTCTTTACATGGATTTACTATAAGCTTAATCTTTTATATCTTTAAATAAATTTCTTCTGAAAGACATAAAACTTTAATCATACCAGTTTTTGTTTGTTCTTCTTGCACAGTTTTTGAGACAGCCAATTCAACGGCAGGTGGATACTTTGGTTTTACCATTGTCAATTATCTGCAAAAAAAAAAATATTTATTATTTAATCAAAAATTAATGCTAACAGTTAGAACAGTCTGTTCTTTTAAAGTTGATTAGAGTACAAAGTCATGTAAAAAAAAAGAATTACATGGTCAGAATGATACTAATCAATGATTATTATCTTGATGTAACAAATGAGAGGGTATTTCTACTAGTCTAGAGTTTTCAAAGTTTTGAATTTGAAGAATTCCTTTTGTTGTATTTTAAAGTTTAATCAAATTAAAATCACATTTTTCCCCCATGCTCGAGCACGACTATCTAAGGATAAAACGAACATTAAAATTAATAGAAGAGTTAACGAGCGCCAAACTAGGTCACATGATAAATAGGACATACCCTTTCAGGTGAAGATCATTATACACACATAACATCCTTTAAGAAAACACAGAACTGAATGAAAAAAGACCTCCCTCGTTAATTGTTCTTTAAAGCAAATGAATTATTAAACTAACCTCCTTAAGAAAAAAATATTCAAGTTGTCCCCTAATTTCAATGTGGGCTGTTTCCTATGACTCATGGTTTATATGGCTCGATAGTTTATTTTTAAATGCAAGGGAATTCCCGACACATGTATAATGTTCAAGTTTTCTTCTTTCTCCCTTTTCTTCTTCGTTCAACATGACAAGCTATTTAATTGATAAGACAAGTATTAAATCTATTCAAATAATTATCCGGCGAAAGGTCTTTTTTATATACCACATATCAAGTCTTGCGAGTCAAAACAGGTTTTGGTTGTAACATATTCAGAAAAATTAGATTCGTTTATTGTTAGTTATGTTTATTTGATTTAAAGTAGGCTTTTTATCAAATGCTCACATTTAAACTACTCAAATGTACGAATTCATTCTATTTTTAACTGACAAATATATTTTTTTATTCTCTTAAAAGACAAAGAAAGATGTAAATGCAGATACATGAATGATAAACCTTCAAACTAACAGGATTTTCCCCATATCTGTTATTTATCGAAATGTAAACAAATAAGTGACCTTGAATCGCGCAATGTGTAAGGATTGGCTTTTCTGTTCTCCTTCTCTCTACTTATAAATGAAACAGGGTATGTAAGGTATATTTTAAATAAAAATGCAATATATCAGAACTACATGTATTGTTTCCACGTAATATTGACTCGGGAGAACTTTCTTAAAACTTGAAAAACTTGGACCAAATTCGGAAGGCAGGTGTACTTAGAAAAGTTTTTTTTTTTACCGAAAACATCCTACTTAACCAAAATACTCAATATAAAATTCTCCCGTAAAGTATGTTTCGTTGTAATACATTTTATGTTTCCATCCTCTTTACATTGAGTTTTAATTTTGTGCACAGGTTAATGCCTTATTTTGACCTAAATTATTACTTGAAACATAATCCGATTATTCATCAAATAAAATTCCTCCCAATACTCACATCAAATGTATTCTTCATAATGGATAATCGTTTCTTCAGTGAAAAAAATAAATGACGTTTGATTGTTTCAAGTATCCGTTATGTTTGCGTGTCTTACTAATTTTCAAAAAGTATTCAAAAAGTAGAAAAAAAGGTTATCCAAATCAATGTGCATATTATATTTTATAATATTTAGATAATTTTAGGTCTCAGAATTTATTTTTAATGTAACTTTTGTTGCCTTCCTGAATACTAATTTTGTAAACATTTCGGTATAGTCAGGGTCATGTATTTTTCGAATACCAGTCTTGTCTCTGAGACAGATTTTAAGCACTATTCCTTCATGTTCTTATATCTTAAGTTGATGCAGGAGGAGCGAGAGTATTTCTTATTTCTTTTGGTACAGGGAAACGCCTTGTTATTTTATATAGCTTAAGAGTAATGTCCACCCTTGCTGGTTAAGGCTATATCATTTTTTAAGGAAAATAAATCTAAAGATAAAAGATTTTTCGTACAAGATGGTTATTAAGCTTTAATACCTTACCATCGCAGTCTTCCGATAAATCTAATAATTTCACTTAAGTCCATGCTATCCATAATGGACTTGAATCCATATTCATTATTATCATGTTCAATATGTACTATAACCGGCTAATTCAGACATGCAATATATATATACAAAATTATTGCACAATTGTCGTAGGTGTTTAATTGTTGTTTTTCATTTATTTTATTGACTGGGTTCCGTTCTAAGTAAGATAATACCATAAAAGAAAGTCCGAAAAATGGCGAAAATGGCGAAAAACATAATTATCTATTTAAATGGATATCATTATACACACATAGCATTTTTAACGAATTAACAGTGCACATATTACATATTCGTAGAATTAACATTGAAATCTTTCACACTAAGTCTTATCAATTAATGTACGTACCTTTTTTAATCATCAATGATGATGATGATCGGCCAATGCAGGCATAAAATCCGTATGTAACATGATGATATGTATGTTATGAACGTCTTTCTTCTTCAAGTAAATCATGACATTATTCACTTTTTTTTTATCCCTGGGAGTTTCCGGCTCCTTTTTCTTCCTTGACAAACGATAACCGAACAATTAATACCGCAAGTATTTCTGGGATAAAAAATATATGTTACATTACGTGAAAAATATCTTTTTAATAAACAACATTATATAAATATTGCATGTAGTTGACTTTAACATTGAAAATTTTCACCCCTAGAAACCCATTGTCAACCGAGGCTCAGCTGAGGTTGACAGTGGTTTTCGAGAGGTGAAAATTTTCAATGTACATTGTAACACTCAACTACATGCTATATTTATTATATTATACTGAATGTTTTATACAAATACATAATACAGTGAACCGTGCGCGCATAAATTCTGCACAGTCGCTATTTTTTGGGAATATTACCCGTCGTCAAGCAGTGTTGGCTGTTACTACGCTGGAGGACGTGGCCTCATTATTCAGCGAGTATTCGTGTTTTTTTAACAAATGTTTTTCGACCAATCAGATTCAACTAATTTACATGAAAGTATATAACAGGCTTTGGTTGTAAATATTATCAATAATAGCTATATTGTAATATATTTTCATTTTCAATGTCTTTGTTCGAGATAAAATCACAAATAGTGTATGCACTATATTTCTCCATCAATGTACTGGTTCATCGATAGCCATCGTTTAAAAAATCACGTGAAGGGCGGGACAAATAGAGACAAGAAGCGGGGCTTCTAGCGCGTGAATTTGCGGAATCATTACCATGCAAGTATAAAGAATAGCTGTCAGATTTTTCGATTCATGACGATGATCAATCGATTGGCTTGCATGATAATTTTATGCAAATTATTACGCAAGCCAATCTGTCGATCAAATCATGAAATCGAAAAATAAAACAAATATTCCTTAAATAAAAGATGTCTAGCAACATACCGGTACACATTACAACTTGTCAGATTATCTCTATTTGAACTTCTTCTTATCTGAATACATTTTTTTAGTAATTGTCAAACAACTATTAATTTATGCTCTTAAAAGCATAACAAAGACAAAAAAGACTACAATTAAATATACTCTTCAAACCTTCTAATTGAACGAGAGACACACATGAACGTGGTATTTCCCTTATGCTATTTATATACATGTATATTAGTCATAATGAAGTGTACTAGCAATCTGTCACCATAGCGCGTACATGTATTACGCTACGCTACAAGTATAAATGGAACGATAACTCTGGGTAGAGATTGGTGCAGAAGGTCTAACGGAGTGTTTTTGTCTCTCTTTCAAACCAATCAAACAAGATATATAAGGTCCACTTATATACATTTTTATAAAATCAAAGGCAATGTCTCGAATATCATCATCATAGGATATAGTGATAAATTCATATATAGCTTCCAGCAAATTTATAACACATTTTCAACTGTTATCAAGTCATTAGGGGCATTACAGTCTCATATATACTCTTTAAGAAACCCTTTCAGACAAAATAAATGTGCTTTTTATTTTCTACATACTAGATTAATTTGCCTCGTTTTCTATATTTTGTTCTTTTAAATTTAATATCTAATCTTTTGAACAATTTAATGCCGTAAGTTTTATGAAAAATAATACGTAGAGTCATAAGATATGAAAAACATTTAAAAGGTTTGTTTGTAAATTAAAAGCGTCTGTGGCTCTCTTAAAGGTAAGTAATGAAATCTTTATAATGGCTGACTGTTGAGAACAAAATCATTGAAATCACATATTCTCATTGAACTCTGTCAAATGTCCGCGATTGCAGGGAAAATTAAAGTTTAATTGGAACAAATTTTGGTTAGCGTGAATTACATTAAAATGCGATAATATAAATTAAAATACATTATTTTATTGATTAACTGCAATTACTATCAAATTGGTCTTAACAATGTTTTTAATTATTCCGAATTACTTTAAAATAAAGAACAAAATATTAGTTTTTTTCCCTAAAAAAAATGTAGAACAGAAAATACTTATATATTTAAGCAAAATATTATTTGATGACTTTTCCTACGGCCCTTGGCAGAGTACATTCTGTCAACATTATCGGCCTTTTAATTATTGAATAAAAACAAGTTCATACTGCCGTGTATGCTAGATTTCGCGGTCAAGGAAACCTAGAATTATTATATGACTGCTATAAGCTACATCCTTGATTTTCAGGTACTTTTAAACTCTCCTTTAGGTTAGATGACACCTTTCTCCAACATATACCATACATACATAGACGAAAATCACTTATCGCTATTAAATTGTAAACACGTAGTAGAGGGTCATGCTTTAATTTATGACTCATTCACTTGAATGGAGAATACGTGTGACGAAAACGTCGTCACGTGTTGAAAATTGCCTTCCATATAAGGTGGTGTACCAGATTTGTGTATGGACCTTTAAAACAAACAGGGTTTCTAACTCAGTATATTTATAGAAAGAGAAAAAAATAGTGACCTAAAAGCATGCAATTTCAATGTCTAATAATGATTGCCTGCTCTCTATCACTAAACAAAACAAGACACTAGGACGTCAGACTATAATCATTGTGAATCAAAATACAATGTATCATAACAACTATAGCATATGTGTTAGGTCAAACTTAAATAGCATCGGAGAATGTTTTAAACTCTTAAAAAACTTTGATCAAGTCCGGAAGGGTTATACAGCTTATATACTTATCAAAAGATATTTTTTTACACGGATATGAATTCTACTTAACCAAATATAAGTAAAAGAATTCTCATAATTAGGTATGTTTTTGTTGTATCATACTCTACGTTTCATTCTTTTTAGGTGAAAAGTTAAATACCTTGTTTTGACGCAAATTATTACTTTAAAACATAACCCACCTTTTCAACGAATAACAATAATCCAAATACTCTCAAATAATTTATCCAATAACTGTTCCATCTTTGAAGATAATAAACGATGTTTGCTCACGTATCAATTTTGTTTGCACGTCTTTACAGGATTCCCTTCTCATTTAAAATGTGAAGTAAAAAAGTGATTCTAAACCATTGTAAATAATCAATTAGATGTTATATACATATTGCATGTAGTTGAGTGTAACATTGAAAATTTTCATCCCTCGAAAACCATTGTCAATGGTTCAATGTTACACTCAACTACATGCAATATTTATTACATGTATATTATACTGAATGTTTAATACAAATACATATTACAGTGAACCGTGCACGTGCGCGCATAAATTCCACGCAGTCGCTATTTTTTGTAATACCACCCGTCGTCAAGCTAAGTTGACTGTTGCTACGCAGGAGGGCGTGGCTTCATTATTCAGCGGGTAGTAGTGTTTTTTATCAAATGTTTCTTGACGAATCAGATTCAAGTAATTTACATGAAAGTATAATATATTAAAATATCTCAGGTTTTAATACTTATTTCCAAAGTAATGTTTGTCGCCTTCCTCAATACTTATTTTGTTCACATCTCGATACAATCAGTATGATGTATTCCAGAGACAAGTCTGAAGTAATTTTTAAGTACTTTTTTTATATTTTGGTGCACGAGGAGCTATAGTATATTACTATTTTTTTCGGTAATGGAAAAGGTTCCTGTTGTTAGTTTTATATTGCACTAGTACAATAACATTTATTTACTCAAAAGCTTAAATACCTTTACTATCACAGCGTCCCAATAAATCTAGCATATTCATTTAATTAAGTCACTGCTAGCCTGAATGGGTTGAAATCAAAACTCGTTATTGTTATGTTCGATATGCACAGTCATGTACTATGATCGGCTAATTCAGGCATGAAGTACGAGGGGCATTTCAAAAGTTCTGGCAACTGTTTAATAAAAGATTAACCGTTTTACGGAAATTCTTGAGTTTGACATCATTGGAAAAATCAGAAAAAGATACACATATTATGACGTCACTTTATAATTTTTATGACGTAATAACTCCGAAAATGACGTCAGAATATAGAATGTTAAGCATACTGAAAAGTCGGTTTTTTATCCACATGAGACGATCGTAAAAGTTCTGTCAAAGGCTTATTTGACAAAATATTTCAAAGAAAATTTTAAATTTGCAAAGAGGTAGAGTAGGACTATGATACTGTTTATCAGCAATTCCATTATTTAATGTATGGTTTGTTTACGAGCACGGTTTATGTCTGGTTATGCTATGATAGACATTCATTTAAGATTTTTATTTACATGATACGGCTGGATTTTCGGTCTTTTATATCGCTCTCCATTGTTTGAAATTAAACATGTTCTGTATGAAACTGAAGTATATTAATGCAGTTTTCATCAAAAATATTTTGAGTAACAGGGCTCTTACCGATTACGAATAAAATGTACTAAATCTTGTCCCCGACTTGATTCTGTGCGTATTTTTTTCATATAAATTCAACTTCGTCGCCCCAAAACTCACCACTGCTTATGACTTTTGAATCCAAAAAATGAATATAAGTTACTCAGACATGTAAAATCTTATTTATTTTCCATGCATTAAAATTTGCGAATATGTGGAGGTACGGTGGGGGGACAACTGCGCTGCCACCATTTTGGATTTTACGAGAAAAAAATGGGGCACACTAAACTTAACTTCTCATGAGCCTTCATCGATTCCACAAATCTGGTTAAAACACCTGACGAATTTATGCCATTGAATTTTGTAACACGATCGATTATTTTTCTTTGATTGTCAAATTTGTCTTTTTCTCACATTTAGGTCTCTTTCATGCAAAAGTTTGAGCGAGATTCGATAAAACCATGCTAATTTTGACACTCGCTAAAACCAATTCAGAACAAGAAGATCTCCAAAATAAAATGCCATATGAGAGGTTGTAGTCTATGTTAACATTCCACCAACTGGCATTTGCGTCCGTTAACTTGCGTCCGAGTAATGAGCAAAAGTTTTCTAGAAAATTTTAATATGATCAAATTGTATCTTATTGTTACGTCATTTTTATGGTCAGTATGCTAAGCATTCTGTATTCTGACGTCATTTTCGGAGTTATTACGTCATAAAAATTATAAAGTGACGTCACAATGTGTGTATATTTTTCTGATCTTTCCAAAGATGTCAAACTCAATAATTTCCGTCAGACGTTTAATCTTTTACTAAACAGTTGCCAGAACTTTTGAAATGCCCCTCGTATATATACAATGGAATTTCACAATTGTAGGAGGAGTTTGTTTTTATTCATTCATGTGATTGGTTGAGTTCTGTTTAGGGCTGTATTAATATATCGAATATTCGATATGTGTCGCTATTAAAAAATGTACATGTATCGCATCGAAAAAAAAACCCATACATATCGAACAGACAGATTGGCTACTATTTCTGTGAAAAAAGTGAGGAATTTCAATTAGGAAAGGTTACAATATTTAATGTTTTGAATTAAAATTGATCAATATTGATATACATGTAATCATTAAGGAGATAGCATATCTTAAATTAATATTATAAAACGCATACACATCGTTATTTGACATGCATGTTGCATACACATCGTTATTTGACATGCATGTTGTTTTCACAGTAACAAAAAAGTTTGAATTTGAAGTGCATACGCGTTGGAAGCAAATTGAAAGTGGGGCGGTGGCTTTCCAAAGTGGGGGCTAAATCAATAAAGGTAAACCCCATTTTTCAATGTCTATATAATGTATATATTTGCAAAAAACGTGGGCCCACTACCCTCCGCCAATTCTTTCCGGTTCCGACGCCTATAAAGTGTTATTTGTTATTACAGTGAGACAAGTACTACGAAACGGTTTTAAAACATCTTTTTTTAAATTCAAGCATTAAACTTTTCTAAAGACTTTTAAAGAAACCAGTATATCGCTTTAGAAATATCGCATCGTATCGATTTTTTTGCTCAATACACAGCTCTAGTTCTGTTCTAATTCAGATAACACTTTTAAAAGAATGGCTTAAAAAACATACGGATTTAAATGGATACATATATAGCATGTTTAAATCTGCAACATATATGAAAAAAAAGTACGTACCTCTTCTCTTTCTTTTTGTTAAAAATATCAAATTTCTTAAAGATTATGGACGGCCAATGCACGCATTAAGTTCGTATGTATTATGATGAAATATTTGTAATGAATGTTAATTGGTGTGCTTTTCTATTTTAGTCGCTGGCGGGGTTTCCGTCTCATTTTTCTTCCTTGGTGCATGAACGATTGTCAGCGAATTGATAAAACATGTATTGAAACTCTGGGTTGTGAGATACCAATATGGTGAAAAGAAAAATCTTTTTTATAAACAACATAATAATTTATTGGAGTCAAAACAAGTTTTGGTTGTACATATCATTCAAAGATAATTGATATAGTAATGTAAAGACTGACTAGCAACACCACCTCACTACTAATTATCGGTTTGCCGGGGTTACTTCTTTTTGAACTTTCCTCGTGTATGAAAACAGTTTTTAGTAAATGTCAAACAACTATTTCTTTATTCTCTTCAAAGCTTAGCAGAGTCTAAAAAGACTAAAACTAGAATTTAGATTTTAAAACCTTCCAAACAAGAGATACATGTGGTATTTCCCAAATGCTATTTATAGTCAAAAAGGATTAACTAATGGGCTAAGGATTGTCTATTTGTCTCTCTTTACAAAAAGCCATACAAGATATTTTAGGCATCTTTATCTTTGTAAAATCATATACAATGTCACAAAACTAATCATCATTGTATATAATAATTCATATTCAGCTTCCACCAATTTTTAAATAAATATTTAACTCTTATCAAGCTCAGAAGGGTCATTTTAACGAACGTAATACATGTATAAATAGAATCATACAATTTAAGTAACCCTATCAGACCAAAAAAAAAAGACTTAAATAGCGCTCGTTATTTTGTACGTAGATTAATTTGTTTTGTATTTCCATGTTTTGTTCTTTTAAACATCGATTTTAAATTTTTTGAACAGTTTAAAACCTAAAGATCTACGAAATTTTTATGCAGAATCATAAGATATAAAAAATTCAATTAAAAAAAATCCCGTAGCTCTCTCAAAGAAATGTAACAAAATCGTAAAAATGCCTGACTAAACAGATTCCGTGAAATCACAAAATGTATTCTCGTGAGATTCTGATGGTCAAATATCCTAGATTCCAGGCAAAATTATAGATTTGATTGAAATTAATTTCAGAGTTAGCATAAATAACATTAGCATGCACTGAAATAATTTCAAGCACATTGATTATTTTGTTAATTACTTGGTTTGCCTCTAAATGCACACTCCTCTAAAATTAGGCTTTACCAAAGAAAAAGTCAATATAATTTAATAATTTACATAATAGGGCCTCCATGTACTCATCAAATTGAGCATAATATTCTCAAGTGAACATGTGACCCATGGGCCTCGATCTTATAGGTACATGTATTTCATATTCATAATTCATTACCAGTCTGAAATTAAACAACAGAATTCAATTAATGATGTAAATTAGGTTTGAAACAGGGGGGGGGGGGTTAAATTTTTGGCCCATAATTGGAACTTTTTAAATCTATTTTCTCATATAGATCAACAACAAATATTATTCAAATTAGTTTAAAGCGTTTTTGATGATTTTTTCCAAAATGTACAAACTTTTTTATACTTGATTAGGCAGAAACACCTTGAAAGCTGCCATATACCATGTATACCCAATCAATTTAGTCAACCCCCACCCTTCTCCCATCAACACACACACGCAAACACACCCTATTTTCCTGTTTTTGGAAATAGGCCTAGATGGCAAAGTTAAGATAAAACATCTTTTGTAAATAATAATTTTAGATTTGTTCTTATACTGTAAATGTATCTGAAGACTTGCATCACATTGGGCTTGCGTCACGTACCTAACTTAAGTACTAGTTTTACCATTATCATTTTTAGATCTATAGCACTGCACGTGCAGTACTAGGCGTAGTGTTGTGTACACATCATTGCATGTATGTCAGTTGGAATTATTTTGTGTTTAATTGGATTATATTTCATGAAGTTGGAGCTATGGCAGTCGGTAAGTACACGTTTTGGTATAGATTTGGGTAAAATAGTCTGAAATGCAACTGGTTAGGTTAAAGTTTAAAGGATCAAAGGTCATCCGATGCTGCAATAAGACGAATTTCACATTCTAAAGAGTTATCGCCCGTTATCGACGTTACATTCAGTTACAAAATACAGAATTTTTTTCTGAGAGGGAGGGGGGACTTCCAGACCAGAATTTCCTGAGAAGCAAATAAAAGGAGAAGTTATGGTGGTGTCTGTTTTCTAGGGTGGAGGGCATCCAAAGTCTTTTTTATATTATAGTCCTGCAAATTCGGGGGGGGGGGGGATCTCAAGATACACTTCCAGTCCCTGTAAACAGTAATGGCAAATGATCATGTGACTCCTAAATAGTGGGAAACTTTTTCCATTTGACCATACATAATTTTGCGCTTTTTGTGTTATTATGTTATGTAAATTTAATGGTATAAAGGTTTTGAACCCCCTGGAGGTCATCCCCACTCTCCTAATGATTCTAACTGGAAATGTTCACAATATGACTGCATTAAATGAAATAAAAGTGCATCAATGATAAGATTGCTTGACATTTCATTCATCAACCTATCCTCCTAGAATTAGGAATGAAAATCATTCAAAGAGATGGACCACATTAAAGTATTTGTATATAGGCTATTAACATATTTTTTTAAAAATGTAAAACAAGCAGTAGTTTGCATACATGTCATGAATATAAACAGGGGTCTGGGATGGGGTGAGGGGAAGGATCGAGTTCCTGTCTCTTTACGTCTTAATGGTTGAAAACTCCTAAAATGAATGTTGACCTCAAATCCGACTTGTCCTCATTATTTTTCAAGTGGGGGTGTCTCCATTTGAGTGAAAAATTCCTGAGAGGGATGTTTAACAACAAACAAACAATTAAATGACATAAAAACACAATATTGATTTGCGTTAAGAAATATGCAGGGGATTTTTTCCATCATAAATCTTCTTCTCAAGAACAGCAAGGGCATTATTGTCCCCCGTTTTGGGGGAAAGGGAGGGAACATTAAATCTTATTTGTCTGTCAGTCTGGCCATCTTTGACAGTATGTGCATCCGTCACAATAAATTTAACCTTGATCATAACTTTTGAATAATATGAGATAGGGCTTTCATATTTCACATGTACATTACCACAAAACTTTCTAAATGTACTATGATTTTTTAACCCAAGTGAGACCTTGACCTCAAAATTTTACCTACTTTCCAAAAAATAACATTTTAAATTAAACATTTTGAAAGAGAAAAGATATGGCATTTAAATTATACATGTATATAACATTTTTGAAAAGTTTTCCCATTATATCACAAATATAATATTTTTATACATATGCCCTGAAATACTGCCGAATCACGCCGGATACAGTTATGTTCCCCGGAAACAGTTAACAGTTATGTTTCGCGGAAAATCATTCTGCATATTAATTTTCGGGTTCGAAATTTCTGCAGTTGCCATGCAAATGACCGCAAAAGTTTCGAGACAACGTCTGCGATTTGTTTATTTGAATTCAGAGGAAAGATAATTTAATTGAGGAGAAAAATTCTTTAAGTATATATATATATATGACAAATGTCAGCAACTTTTGACGGGATATTTCGGAATTATTTCAACGTACATATGTGTTCAATAAATATGTTCGAGATCGATTTGGGTTCATTTAAAAAATGTTATATACATATATTACATGCTTATTTGATACACAATAGAAAGTTACCACAATTCTTTGAATTTGCGAATAATCTTGATATATATATATTATTATCGGTGACAAAAACTCGAAGCCATGTAATATATGTATAATATTACATGTGAAAAGACTTTTCTAAATATATCATGACTTTTGCCTATCTGATCTTCTGTTTAACACTAGGGCTTTTCTATTACCTGCAAAACAAAATAGCCATGTAATATATGTTAATATTACATGTGAAAAATTTTTCAAAATATATATCCAAAAAATGACTTTTGACTTTCTGATCTTATAGAAGTTTAAATATCAAATAAAATTTGTGATATTATATTATATATTTATATATATATATATATAACTTTTGATTGAAAAGAGATGGGTCTTTCATATTTGACATGTACTTTACCTGCAACAAAATATTTCGAGCATGCGATGATTTCCCCCCTTTGACCTAATTTTCATAAAGTGACATATGATAGGGATGCATATTTGATACACAATCTGCCATAAATTATGGCATCCCATTCACTTAAACACAGAAAGCAAAGGACCACAATTCTTTGAATTTGCATGTATAATCTTGATATGGAAACATCCTCATATAATGTATATTCAAGTTTTTTATGCTACGCCATGATTAGGAATACATGTATTAGTTTTTGTCATGTCCGTCCTCCACCCTTCCATCTGTCTTTCCATCGAGCTCAAAGAAATTATTTTCTAGATATTTTATCAAAGTTCATATGCTGATGCATATACTGATGTAAACTATCCAACTGTGGCAATATTTTTTATGCGCCCGGATCGATAGATCCCGGGCATATATTGTTTTTGTTCTGTTTGTCTGTTTGTCTGTTTATCTGTTTGTCTGTTTGTCTGTTGTCAACTTTAACCTTGGCCATAACTTTTGAACAATAAGAGATAGAGACTTCATATTTGGTATGCATACTCCACTATTAAAGTCCTTTCAAATGACATCAAGGTCAATGACCTTGTGACCTTGACTGTGACCTATATGCTAAAAATAGCTTTTTCCACTGTTTGTCATAACTTTTTAACCATAGGAGATAGGGACTTGATATTTGGTATGCATACTCCTTAATGGTTGATGGTTTAATAAAGCCCTTTCAGTTGACAACAAGGTCAATGATCTTGTGACCTTGACTGTGACCTATATGCTAAAAATAGCTTTTTACACTTTTTGCCTTAACTTTTGAACCATAGGAGATAGGAACCTCATATTTGGGATGCAAACTCCACAGATTAAGTTCTTTCAAATGACACCATGGTCAATGACCTTGTGACCTTGACCGTGACCTAGATGCTAAAAATAGCTTTTTACACTTTTTGCCATAACTTTTTAACCATAGGAGATAGGAACTTCATATTTAGGATGCATACTCCACTGATTAAATTCTTTCAAATGACACCATGGTCAATGACCTTGACTGTGACCTATATGCTAAAAATAGCTTTTTACACTTTTGGCCATAACTTTTAAACCATAGTAGATAGGGACTTCATATTTGGGATGCATACTCCACTGATTAAGTTCTTTCAAATGACACCACGGTCAGTGACCTTGTGACCTTGACTGTGACCAATATGCTAAAAATAGATTTTTTGAACTTTGTTTCCGCCGGGCGCATAGTGTTTCACAAACACATCTTGTTTACCTTTACTTTCCTTTGACCTTTACTTAACTTTTCTTAAAATTAGTGTTTAGCTTTATTTTAGAGAAACCATAATGATTCAAGTTGTGTAATGAAACTTCACATGATGATACATACTGATGTAAGCAATTAAAGCTTTACAATGCTTCACTCTTTTTTACCTTGATATTTCCTGTGATATTGACCTCACTGTCTTAGACTAGATCAGTTTTGAATAAACAGTTCAAGATATATTAATCAAACTTCATATGCTAATACATACTGATGAGAGCTATTATTGCATTAACTTATTTTGACCTTGAATTTTCTTTTGACCTTGACCTCACTTTTTAAAATATGTGTTTATCTAAGTTTCAAATAAACCATTAATTATATTTTTATCAAAATTCATATGATAATAGTAAATTCACACTGATGTAAGCTTTTCAGCTAGAACAACATTTTGACCACAACCTTTCCTTTGACTTCTCTTTTCTTAAAACAAAGTGTTAAGCTCAGTTTCATTAAATCATTCAAGATATTTTTATCAAACATAATAAGCTAATATGTATTAGTGAGAGCTATTCAGCTGCATCAAAAACTTCATCTTGCACATTCCTGTGACCTTGACCTCCCTCCTCTTTAATATGTATTTTGCTTAGTTTTTAAGAAATAATTTAAGACATTTTTATGTTTAACATGCACTTATACATAATTTGATGAGAATTTATTATCTATATCCAATTTATTTATATTTTAGTTTCAATTCTGAAAAAAAAACTGTTTAAGATATTTTCATCAAACTTTATACACAAATACAAATTTTAGTTTTTAGTTTTTAGCTCACCTGAGCCAA
Source organism: Saccostrea cuccullata (assembly GCF_032062105.1). NCBI lineage: Eukaryota > Metazoa > Mollusca > Bivalvia > Ostreida > Ostreidae > Saccostrea > Saccostrea cuccullata. Next base: position 23,364 of record NW_026927739.1, read on the forward strand.
AGGCTCAAGTGAGCTTTTCTGATCATATTTTGTCCGGCGTCCGTCTGTCTGTCTAGCTGTCTGTAAACTTTTCACATTTTCGACTTCTTCTCAAGAACCACTGGGCCATTTCAACCAAACTTGCCACAAAGCATCCTTGGGTGAAGGGGATTCAAGTTTTTTCAAATGAAGGGCCATGCCCTCATTCAAGGGGAGATAATTGGGAATTAATGAAAATTTGGTGGCATGTTTTAAAAATCTTCTTCTCAAGAACCACTGTGCCAGGAAAGATGAAACTTATGGGTTAACATCCTCAGGTAGTGAATATTCAAATGTCTTCAAATCATGACCCCCGGGGGTAGGGCAGGGCCAAAATGGCCGACCAAAGTTTTATATAGAAATATATTGGAAAATTCTTTAAAAATCTTCTTCTCAAGAACCACTGTGCCAGGAAAGATGAAACTTATGGAGTAACATCCTCAGATAGTGTAGATTCAAGTTTGTTCAAATCATGACCCCCGGGGGTAGGGCAGGGCCAAATTGGCTGACCAAAGTTTTACATAGAAATATATAGGAAAATTCTTTAAAAATCTTCTTCTCAAGAATGACAAAGCCATAATTCATCAAATTTATATGGAAGCATCCTCAGGTAGTGAAGATTCAAGTTTGTTCAAATCATGACCCTGGGGGTAGGGCGGGGCCAAAAAGGCCGACCAAAGTTTTACATAGAAATTTATGGGAAAATTCTTTAAAAATCTTCTTCTCAAGAATGACAAATCCATAATTCATCATATTTATATGGAAGCATCTTCAGGTAGTGTAGATTCAAATTTGTACAAATCATGACCCAAGGGGGTAGGGCGGGGCCAAAATGGCCGACCAAAGTTTTACATAGAAATATATGGGAAAATTCTTTGAAGAAAAGCAAATCCATGATTCATCATGGGATTACTTTTGGATTTTAACTTTTCAATAATAAACCAATTTCTACTTTTTCTTAGCTTCAGTACTCAGGTGAGCAATGTGGCCCATGGGCCTCTTGTTTAATGTACCATTAGTAATACACATCTGGCGGGACATTCATGTCCTATAGACATATTTCTAGTTTTTCAAATCATCACCTCAGGCTAGGGTCAGGCCACAATTAGGGATCAAAGTTTTATTAAGGAATAAAAGGAAACACATCTTTAAAGTTCTTCTTTTCAGGAACACCAAGAGCATGATTAATATGGAAATATTCTCAAGAGGTGTAGATTCAAGTTTGTACAAATCATGACCACCAGGGTTAGGGAGGTGCCATATTTTTCCAGCCCCGTTTTGCCATCCATATGAAAATTCAAATTTTAAAACCATTTTACACATACACAAAACAAACCAATCATTTTCTAAATGATCATGGTTTAAAGCTATTGCAGCATAAGATATTAGGGAAGTTCTTGAATGCAGGGTGATTAAACATGTCAAATATATGTAAAAAAAAAAATATGTTAAAATTCTACCTCGATTTGATCCCCATCCCCCCCACCCCCCGGGCAAAATGAAAATTCCGAAACCTTACTGCACATCTACATGACACCACCAACCATCTCTTAAAAGATGATAAGGCTGCTGAGTAAAATGTAGAAGGAGTTCAGGGAAGAAGGGGCTTTTTGTATAAAAAACGTCATTTTTCGACCCCCATTTGATCCCCCGGGGCAAAATCAAAATTCCGAAACCTTACTGCACATCTACATGACACCACCAACCATCTCTCAAAAGATGATTAGGCTGCTGAGTAAAATATAGAAGGAGTTCAGGGAAGAAGGGGCTTTTTGTATAAAAAACGTCATTTTTCGACCCCCATTTGATCCCCTGGGGCAAAATCAAAATTCCGAAACCTTACTGCACATCTACATGACACCACCAACCATCTCTCAAAAGATGATTAGGCTGCTGAGTAAAATGTAGAAGGAGTTCAGGGAAGAAGGGGCTTTTTGTATAAAAAACATCATTTTTCGACCCCCATTTGATCCCCTGGGGCAAAATCAAAATTCCGAAACCTTACTGCACCTCTACATGACACCACCAACCATCTCTCAAAAGATGATTAGGCTGCTGAGTAAAATGTAGAAGGAGTTCAGGGAAGAAGGGGCTTTTTGTATAAAAAACGTCATTTTTCGACCCCCATTTGATCCCCCGGGGCAAAATCAAAATTCCGAAACCTTACTGCACATCTACATGACACCACCAACCATCTCTCAAAAGATGATTAGGCTGCTGAGTAAAATGTAGAAGGAGTTCAGGGAAGAAGGGGCTTTTTGTATAAAAAACGTCATTTTTCGACCCCCATTTGATCCCCCGGGGCAAAATCAAAATTCCGAAACCTTACTGCACATCTACATGACACCCCCAACCATCTCCCAAAGGATGATTAAGCTACTGTGAAAAATGTAGGAGGAGTTCAGGGAAGAAGGGGCTTTTTGTATAAAAAACGTCATTTTTCGACCCCCATTTGATCCCCCGGGGCAAAATCAAAATTCCGAAACCTTACTGCACATCTACATGACACCCCCAACCATCTCCCAAAGGATGATTAAGCTACTGTGAAAAATGTAGGAGGAGTTCAGGGAAGAAAAGTGTGACAGACGGACGGACGGACGGACGGACGGACGGACATGAGTAACAACAATATACCCGAACTTTCTTTCGAAAGTGCGGGTTTTTTACTACGGCCCTTGACAGTGTTTAAGCTGTCAACATTATCTACGATTATTTAATAATTTATTGGTTGATTTATTTATCAAATCTATTTTTTTATAAAGTTCATACCACCACAGATTTAGCAATTTCATGTCGAGGAAACCTTACCTTTTTTGAATACAAAATTTTATTTGCAAACAAAAGTAAATGGGAAAAGGCAGCAGGAAAGCCTTTTAGTCATTTCCCTACAAGGTCAAGGTAAACATACACACTATATAGGTATAATATTAAATAAAGAAATATAGTTGAAAGAGAAACATGAAAAAAGTAATAGAAAAATTACAACTTAGCACCGGTTAGGAAATGATTGCAGATGAAATATACAGGACAGTGTCAAATAAAATGTTTGGTTGCCGCGATGTAAGCATGTATTGCCTCAAATATTTGAAAATTAATACCTAGTCCATGATTAAGACTACTATATAAAAACAAATAAAGTTCATGAATCTGATCACAATCAATAATATTTGACCTTGAGTTCTTACATGTATATGACTGACAATAGTTACATCTTTGATGTTCATGTACTTTTCAACACTTCTTTAGATTAAATGACACCTTAGTCCAATATATATATATAGTTTTTCTTGTGAATTTGTCATTGAAGTATCGTGAGATTTACAGGTCTTATTCCAAAAAATAACCTGCCCTTGTGGATGTTTGCCAACAATACCACCTGATGGTGTTTTGTTATTACACTGTTTGTGTAAACAGTCTGGAATTTCTTGAATTGTTCATCTTACACCCATTGTTTTATTAATTTTAAAGATTCTGTATGGGGGCTTAGTATACGTGATGAATATCAAGTTTCTAATAAATCGTGATAGTTCTAGATTTTCTTTGTAAATTATTGAAGCTATTTAAAGGCGCAATTTTGTCGATACTAATTTCAAATTAATGCAGTTTTAACATCCTATGAATGATAATTTAATGGCTAATAACAGTAGAACAGTATATCTATTAACAGTAGAAAGTCGGATAAATATGCATTATTACGTCTTGATTTCGAAAGAAAAACAACTCTTTGCGATAGTGAAAGATATAAAAAATGCAAAGAATTAAGAGTTATTTCTCTTTATAGTGTATCTTAGATAAATTCAGATAGCGAAAAATTAAATGATGTCTGCCTATAAAAAATTGAAGATTGGTCTTAGTTAGTAATAATATAAGGGACTGCATAACCATGCATATGTAAACTCTACTGTGTAACAGGAATATTGGCAAAGCTAATTATCATAATTCTTTTTTCTCTTATCCAGATTGTATTTAATTAACTCTGAAAGACCTTTTTCAGATTTTCTTTTCCAGTCTGATGAAATATTTAAGAGTTGGATGCTACACTGCATTTTGCTATGGTTGGCCGTTCTACTCAAATTCTTACCCGAGAAAGGAAATATTTTTTACCAGAGTAAAAATACTTTTTAGTGGAGCAAAAAAAAATTATTTGTTAATAGCTGTGACTAGGGTCTTATTCACTGCAGTAAAACTAATTTTAGTGGAGCAAACAGATAATTGAGATTAGAGCGGCCAACCTCATTCGAAATTACCGATACATTTTTCTTTTTTGTACATTCTTTTATTACTATCATTTTTCTGTGAATTGTTTCTTTTTTCTGTTACTTTGTTTATTTTTTTGTACATTATTTAATTTGTACAGTGTGCCTTGATGTCAGGAGAGGGCTATAATAAGCTGAGCATGCTACCTAATATCCTATTCACCTTAAGATCAGTGAATAAAATATTGTTTAAATTAAATTGCTGATACACGTAATCCTTCATGAACATGCAAATTTCAGTAATGTCACTGCATATAGATTCTTACTAAAGCACTTTAAAAATTGATACCAATTTACGATACTATTTCACTATGCAAGGTACATATGTTTTCATATATCCTTAATAAGTAAAAAATAAAAAAAGGATGGCATCCATATCAACATTTACAGTAGGTCTTGTATATTCCAATTATTAAAAAGTATTAATTATCTAGATATGTTAACATGATCAAGTTCAATGAAAAACTCCCATAAGCAGATGTTTTGCAATATTTTGCAAACTTTAAAATTATTTAGGAAAAAATCTAACCAGAGACCTATTTGAATTTTTAATCCTAATATTAATCCTAAAATTGATTTTTATAAATCATATATTGCCATTTCTTTATTTCCTGACTATTTCTTTTACTTTTTTAAAAGGTTAACCCCCCTTTTTTAAGGTACTTTTTTCAGTAAAATTTTCTTAAAGCTTGATTTCAACAGTCATCTTTAAAACACCAAAAACTGTACCACAGATACATGTACAAGACAACACTATAGCTCCGGAATATTTTTCTCTTTCAGCAATGGATACTAAAAAATTCAACTTGTACTCACAAAGATAAAGAACAAACATGCTCGTTTGTTGAGATTATAAATTTACTTACATTCAAGGTAATCTAACGAGAACAGGGGGTTTCACAAACGTTTCCCCAGCTTGGTACTGTGTATTGTTAGATGCGTGTCTTAATCAAACATCATCTCCTAAAGTGTGTATTTCCTGGCCTCTGAGTATTGCATATTTTTAAATCTTAACTTACGTCATAAGTACTTTGTTTATAACCTAGAAAATAATATATAAATAAAAGTGGTACATGTACATGTATATGTAATTAGATTAAAGAAACTTTAAATACATATAACTATTAATGGGAATCTGATCAAGAAACAGAAGCAAAATGAAAATATATTCCTCGCCATTCCAATTCTGAATCTGTCAATTTTTATGAAATTTAATACACAATTAGATATTTTTTCTTGCTGCTATTTCATTTATATAAATATGTTAGTTCACAGAAGAACAGTTTTACCAAACCTGAAGTTCGATAATAAGCGTGACATACGACGTTATTTTTGGTCGTAATACATGTGTAATACTCTTGGATAAATAATCAGCATGATTGTTTTTGAATATTTCAAGTATAACAACAAATAAAGCTTTCCTTTTAAATTTTTCGGAAGATTTTTTTTCATTTCTTTTTCTACCTGGATGTGTAGGTTTGGAAAACATAGTGTAGTTAATGTTAATATTAGCTTGCCATAATTGTTTTACATCAGCTGGGCATATTATGATCAAACAAATTTCAGATTGCTGCCAATTCTCGTAAAAGGAATAATAAGTTTGTGGCATATGTTTGACGCTTGTCAATCTTGTTTTTTTTAATTGCTCCAGCTTTGATACACCTGCGCCACAATTGCAACTTCTCGGGCCTTTTAGACTAGCGAAATTCAAAAACGACCTCGAATGTATATGGTATACGCCATGACAACCCTCCCTTTTAACGATCTTTGAAATAAAAGAATGGAGACCTTTTATCTGTGGAATATAGAGTTTAACTTTATTCAGTATAATGATATTACTTCAAATATACTACAGAAGGGACTTCTAACTCCGTTCATCCTATATTTTAAATAAACAAGAAATGTATAAATTTTTAACATCCGGTGATGTTAATACATTCGATGTTGTTTTTCCGAACTCTGAGGGAATGACCCGAGATGATGCGACTGACCTTTGCCACCGTCCAGCGTTTTCACATTTTATCACTTATTTTCCAGCTTGCAAATCGTGTTAGAAATATACATGAAAACAATTTACATGTAACATGTTGATATGAAGTGGGGGGACACAAATTTGATACTTTCTATTCAATACTTTTTTATGGGCACCTGATAAAAAAAAAACTTCCTTATTAAAGACAGGACCTAACAGCCAGGAGAGGAATAGAAGAGGTTATTTACTAGTATTTACAAAAACAAAATTACAGTATAATCAAACAAAACATATGTAGACTCTATATACACAAAAAAGAGACAAAGCAAAACATACCATGACAGAATAATCAAACAAGTCATATGTATACGGAAACACAAATGATAACAAGCAAAACTTACTAAACATTGGTCACACAAACATAAACACAAACAATTATGCAATATTCATAAAAAGTGATGCACTCCTTACATCATATACAGAATGTGATTGAAAAGATGAGGCATCTGTTCTTTAAAAAGAACATTTTTGTGTCCTCTGCGCATGCGCATTTTTTAGCGTCAGTTGCTATTTTTATCATTACTCAGGGGAATTCCCCAAAGTTATATTTGGAAGCATACATGTAACTGATATGTACTAAATGCAAGTAAAAGGATCACTGATAAGGCAGATCCCTTGTAGACAGGCTTCCGATCCGTATTTGTAATTAAAATAATTTGAAAGCTCTGCCCCGATATCCTTTTGTTAAAGTTTTTATCAGTTCACCACTATAAATAAGCCCAGAGTCATTTTATTTCCTGGAAAAGTTTAGAAAATTTGCAGGGTTTTTTTAAAATTTATTTTGGTACAGAAGTTTCGTTCAGTAAGATTTTTTGTAAATAGGTTTTGGCGAACACTTAAAAATAGTTGACTTTGGATTGGATAATAAAGATTTTTTTTTCAAATATATTCTATATTTAGGCCTTTCAACTGCCGCTAGGGTTCGCTGTTATGAACGATAACTCGTTGCTGAAACTTGTTTAGAGCACGTCCGAGGTATCTAACTGTTTATACACAAGTCAGTTTTAGCATTTCCCAAGTGTTTCTCTGCTGTCAATACAATCCAGTGGTTTTAAAATTTAGCAATAATGTTAAACTTATTTACTATTATATAGTTGCGGACACCGTTTAATTAGATATAAATAAAATTTTTAATTAAAATAAAAAAGTTAAATCTACCCTCCTTCTTAGTTGTAACGTGATTAAATGTTTATACTCGGTCGTTCTTGCCCCGTGGGGATCCGGGTTAGAATAGGTCCTCAGTGCCCCCTTGCTTGTCGTAAAAGGCGACTAAATGGGGCTGTCCTTCAGATGATACCGTATAAACCGAGGCCCGTGTCACAGCAGGTGTGGCACGATGAAGATCCTCCTGCTCAAAGGCCGTTATTGCCAAGCATAGGCCTAAATTTGAAGCCCTTCACCGGCAATGGTGACGTCTCCATATCAGTGAAATATTCTGGAGAGGGACGTAAAACAGTATATAATCAATCAATCAATCGGTGTTCTTTTTCGTGCTATCAGGTAACACAAATAAGAAAAGTAATTGTTGCTT
>NW_026927740.1:0-31520 GCF_032062105.1 Saccostrea cuccullata
ACCAATTTCATTCAAATTTTAGCATTGCACGCGTGCGCATGTGAATGCACGTGCGTAATGACCATATAATCTTGTCTTCACAATCTATAAATTTTAATAAACTAAATATCAAAGTATTTAATCCAAAAGTATTAAAAATTACGCTAATTCAAGTGTATTTTTGATTTTACTCATTTCACGTGCACGCACGTGCTCACATGAGCATGGCGACCATACTTTCTTGTAGAAGTCCATAACATCTATCTATGTTCTAAATCCCACCCGGTTTGGTTGAAAACCAAGGGAGTTATAGCTGTTTAAAGTTTCAGCCAATCAAATTGCCGTGCACGTACATGCACGTGTATGCATGTGCATGGTGACCATATCTTCTTGTAGACGTCCATTATATCTATCCATGTTCCAAATCCCATCCTGTTTAGTTGAAAACCAAGGGAGTTATAGCTATTTAAAGCATAAGCCAATCAGATTGCAGCGCACGTGCATGCACGCGTTTTCATGATAATTGCTATATATCTTATTGTAGGATATCCTAATACATGCCTATGTTTAAAATTTCAAAGGATTTCGTCAAAAAACAAGAAAGATATTGAGACTTTAGTTTCAGCCAATCAGAGCGAAGCGCACGTGCATGCGCGTGAGATCTTGCTTTTTTGACCATGTCATCTTTCTATGCTTCTAATATATACTTCTAATATGAGTTTTAAAGCATATCATCAATAATTTAAATAGTTACGTCTGTATCATTTATATTGGACATTTCTCGTGTTGCACGTGCGAGCTCTTGCAAGCACATGTGCATGCACATGCTTTCATGATATTTCTTTTATTACGGTCTGTGGATCTCCCTGATGTATGACTATGTTCAAAATTTCAAATGATTTTATCAAAAAACAAGAAAGATATTGAGACTTTAGTTTCAGCCAATCAGAGCGAAGCGCACGTGCTTGCACGTGCGATCTTGTTAATTTGACCATGTCATTTTGTGCATATTACTCATATATCCTTACATTATGAGTTATTCTCATATATATATGAGAAAACATTTCGTCTAAAAATAGAAAAGTTACGGTTATATCCATTATGTATTGGTCATTTCAAGTTTTGCACGTGCGCGCTCTTGCAAGCACGTGCGTGCAAAATGACCTTGATTCCGCAAATCTACATAACATGCCTACTTACCCTAAAAAGGTTTCACCAAAGTCGAATGTGTGGTTTACAACATCACTCGCAGACAAAATTTTCCCAGGAAGAAAAATAATAATAACTAGAATCTTGTTGCCATGGCAACAAATAAGTCTTCCGTTCTTCTAAATCTGTAAGAATTTGCTTTTTTCTCTGCAAAACACATAGATATCATATGTACTCTGAAAGAAAAAAAAACTGCAAAAAGGTCTTTCAGTACTTAAGGTACTTTGATTTTCATGACCAATCTTGTTCTTATGCATTTTGGCACTCGTAAGAGCTACACGTGTATCATAGACAAACCAACGGACGAACGAACACCGTACTCTCATAAACTTCACTGTGTTTATGTTCTGGCACAATTGTGATGGTGTTATAAAAATGTCATGAACTAAGTTAGTACCACATTAAACGTAAAGTCGTTGATTTTTACAGTAATACTATCGAGATTTGTCAGCAGAAAGATTATTCAACTACAGGAATTATTCAGCAATCGATTAATTAATTATATGTTGTTTAATGTCCCTCTCGAGAATTTTTCACATGGAGAAGCCTCCACTCGCCGGTGGAGACTGCAAAATGTTGTCCTATAATTTGGCTCTTATCGCCATTGAGCATTGAGGAATCTTTTTGAGTCAGTACCATCTGACACACGGGACCTCGATTTAAACGATCTCATCTGACGGACCGGTCTCCATGTCCCACAACTGAAGTCCATAATACAGATATATGATGCTCTAGCCATGTTTTTTTTCATTTTTCATTTCTCAAATTTGTTGCATCAGATTTTCTTAAAGATCATACTTAATAAAAATAATTTCGAACAACTTTATTGCAATGCATATAGCGTCCGGTGATTTTGATTGACAGGTCAATACATGTGCACTTAGTGTAATACTTCTTAAGCAGAAAAAATATACAGAGAGTGACTATGACGGACTATGAAATCAGAAAATATTTATTAAAGAATGGGTACAACTGATATAGAACTGATTTTTTGTCTATGTAAATGGATAGGATAATCAGGATTAATAGGGAATCTCTCTCTCTCTCTCTCTCTCTCTCTCTCTCTCTCTCTCTCTCTCTCAGACAGGTAAATTTCAGTATCTTGCGTAATGAAAAATCTACTATTATTGAATATGAATTCAATATACATGTTAATGGTAATTATAACCAAATGTTCCAGATTTAATTGTATAACGAATTTATAATTCAAAGGCCTATAGATGCAATAATGTCTCCGAATAAAATCAAGAGGGGGGGGCTTCAAAAGAATTACATACTCGGTAATTTTACGTTTTATTAATTAAAAGGAAAATACTTAAGGTTGCATGTACATACATGTACATATAATTATATAGCATTGCATAAAATTGTGTTCATTCGTATACTTTATCTAACATATCAACAGACCTTTGCAGATGTTTTTGTATCATGTTTTTAGCCTAGCATTATTTCACACAGAAACGCGTAACTTTCACATAATGTTAATCCTTTGAGTACTAGTATTTCACAAAAATCCAAGAATCGCTTTTTCTCATCTTTAATAACTTCTCGGGTATATAAAAGTATAGATCATGTATAATAAATAACACTATAAGACTTTTAATCAATGAAATATACGTGTTAAAACCAAATCCAATCTATAGATTGATTTTCTTTCTTTTAAGTTGCAGATATCAATTTATTTCTAAAGGCTTTACACCTCTTCTATCTCTCAGTTCCCTTTTGAGTACATATAATATTTTCGAATCGAAAATAAAACTCGGATTCCGGGATAATTTCGCATTCAAATTAGAGAATGAATTAAGAATATTTTTTTTAAATATAATTATAACAGACATTACAGATTTACACTACGCTGACATCTTTAAACTATGCATATACTGAAAGCAGTAACCAACGTAATCTTTCATGCAGAAGTGGATATGGAAACTCAAAGTCTAATTATTTTTTTTATGTGAAAAGTGTGGATATAGACGTCTGCGACGCCATGGATACTACCTCCGCCTTTATCTCGAAAGTCCTATTCCCACTTACAAGTTAGAGTTATCTATCTTTGCTTATTGTCACTACGTAAATAGAGAAAATGAATTTATTGACGGAACCTTAAATCTCCAAAATGCAGAATCCGATTGAATAAATAATATGTTTAGTATTTTTGTAGAATAATTTGTATATACATCGCTGTAATGTATACTGCGTACAATATTATTTTCTTCAAAGTGCTTAGTTGACACAGAACGGATATTTTTTTTAGATATAAATTTGTAAATCAAAAAACTTTCAATATACAGACTAACACTACACAGCCAAATTTAAACTAATATGCATATAGTGAATTAAGTTACCTCGAAAGTTCTATTCTCATTCACAGGTCAGAGTTATCTTTCTTTGCCCATCTTATACATACTACGTAAATAGAGAAAATTTCGGTACCGAAAATATACAAAATGCGGAATCTGATTTAAAAACAAATTATATATTTAGTATTTGTAGAAAAATGTCTGTTTTACATAAGAATATCTTGAAAAAATATCTAAAAACAAAAAAATCAAAAATTGACCAAAAACAAATTCACTTCCGGTTCGGACAGGAAGTACTGGAAACACACAAAAACAACTTTAAAACAAATAGAATATCATGATCTAATACTCCTGTAAATTTCATATCTTTACCTCAAACCGTTTCCGAGAAAACTGCCGGACAAAAGTCCATTTTAAAATTCGAAAATCGGCCATAACTTCGGACCGGAAGTGAATTTTTCAAAAAACGGAATTTTATATAAACTTCATATATCAACCTACTTACTTGAGAAAAATTGTGAAAATCTATCCAGCCATCTCTGAGTAATCGCGCTCACAAAATTTAGGAGGAATAATAATAATAACTAGAGCCGAGCTCGTTGCAAAGCAACGAGTAGGTCTTCCGTCCTGCTTGACCGGAAGTGCATCTGTAACTTTCATTTAAAAAAAAAAGAGTAATGAAGTTCAAAAATGGTTTAATCCTCCAAATCTATATTAATTAATGCAATATTAAGCCATTTTTGGCTACTTCCGGTTTGACCGGAAGTGACGTCGACGGACGGAAAATTAAGATTTAAGCTTCCAGTGACACATGTTACCCAAAAACCTGTCAAGAACGGCAAAAATATGCAATTTTTGACTACTTCCGGTTTCACCGGAAGTGACGTCGCCGAACGAATTTTGACGAGCCCATTAGATAAAGCTTGACATTTCTAACAACTTTGCTTCTTTGACGTATTACAAATTCTCAATACTTTTTGAGATATAAAGGAAAAACTTTTGGCCCTTTATTATAGGAGCCAGCCCCTTATCGTTGATATCTTTCGAAAGATTGTGACATTCTCAACAAGTTTGATTCTATAAGTCTTTACAAAATGTTAACATGTAAAAAGATATTGCAGAAAAGGTGTCAAAAATTTCTAAGTCCCTGACAGAACTTTTTTCGAGCCATAGCGAGCGCCGACGTGCGGCACTTTCGGAGAAAGAGAGTGGTGTGTGACAAAAGAGCACACACTGCTCTATCATCGCTGAAAATTTCATGTTTCTGTCTTAAGGCATTTTCGAGAAAAATGATGGACAATGAGACCCCCTGAAAATCACTAAATCGCTGAAATCTCAAAACTGGAAGTGACGTCATCAAAACAAAAAATTATATATCAGGTTTGTTTGATGTTCTATCAGTCCTGAAAGTTTCATCAAAATCGAACGAGACGTTTCCGAGAAATCGTGCACACAAAATCGGTAAGAAAAAAAAACAATAATAATAATAACTAGACCCGGGCTCGTTGCAAAGCAACGAGTAGGTCTTCCGTCGGAGCTACGGACAGAGAGAAATGACCTTGAGTCAAGGTCATGCCACGTTCTAGTGATAAAGCAATCTTTTAAGGGTAGATATCATCTTATTATGTTTTACTATTAAAAAAGTGATAGTAAAGGAATGTTTGCGACCTTGACCTTGTCAAAATGACCGTGGGTCACACCATGACACAAGATGGTGATGAGCATACCCCATTTGTGTGCTACTGTATTGACAAATTCACACATGTTTTTTTCAAACAATGCATGCAGTCAAAATATCTTATCCTAAATGACCTTGATTTAAGGTCATAACACACCCTCCATGATTAAAGCCATACCTTTTTTTAGATAGGCCTTGTCACAGCTAATATACATGTGTAAAAAGTTATGGTCAATATTAAGCAATGTTTAAATTTTGGAAAAGCCGGATAAACTTCAAGGTCAAAGTTCATGATATACTAGTATTTGATATGATTTTATCACAGGTTACGTACATGACATTGTGATGTTTGTGTAATATGAAAGCCCTATCTCTCCTCATTAAAAAAGTTATGATCAAGCCTCAAGGTCAAGTTGTCAAAAGTCAGTGTTTTTAGAAAAGAGTTGTCATAGGTAATTCATAGGGATAAAATAAAAGCCCTATCTCTTCTCAGTCAAAAGGTATGAGTATTGTTAATGTTTTTGAAAAGCAGGTCAAACTCCAAGGTCAAAGGGTAAAAAAATAGTGAATTTTAAAAGGTGTTGTCACAGTTAATACATGGCTTTCTCAGAAACAATTTTGAATTTGTTAAAAAAAATTCTAATTATTCATTTTTTTCTCTCGTATTCTGAAAGCTCGGAATGTATATATTTGGGGGGGGGGGCTCTTCCGTGTAAAACAGCATGTATTTAGTTACCATCATGTACCCGTAAAATCGTGTCATAGTGATATTCTTTTTATTCGAAGAAATAAAAGGAATACATTCGGTACAATGCAATTATAAGTTATGTATCAATTCATGCAAATCTCAAAGTTGCTTCATTTACGATTTTCATGAGAATTGGAAACGTCACTTCCACTTACAATTTACTGTGCAATGTTTATAGGTATTTGCTAATTTAAACAACATCGCAAATTTTTCTGATATAAAGCAATTAGAATAACTTGATATAGGACCGTATACTTGTAACGATTGCAATTACTTCAAAGTGGAGGGGGAGACGGGCCTAAAAAAATCGTCGTACTACGTGTGTACCATTCCAATAATAGAATCATCCGCACAAATCAAAAACAAGTTGTATTGATATCCCCAATTTTTTTTTAAATAATGAGACTATAATGGACTTCACAAGGGTAGAACTGAATATTAATTTATCATGTTTATGGTACATGTGCAATTAAAATCACTATCAAAATTGGCAGAGTTATCGATAGGTCATCCTGTGTCACCCTTCAGTGTAACCGATGAACTCGTCCATAGATACCTCAGCAGATGAGAAAAGCGTAAACGCAGCCCCTTCTATTCATTCGACAAAGAATAGAATCCGACATTCAACACTTTTAAATCATGTTCAAGAAAACCTTAAAATTTGTGTATAGAAATATTCTTACGATTAGCGCAAATGACATTTTTTCTTGATCTTAAATCTAGGACTCTAGTAAAAATCAAAGAGCGGTAATGTTGACCTCGTAACTCGCTTCCGCCTGAGCGAAAGACCTTAATAATAAAAATAGTGAAAAAGAAACCTAAGAATAACAAGAAGGTCTTCCGCTGAAGACGGCATACCTTAATAAAAAGAAACAATACAAACACCTAAGTCTTCCGTTGTGAACGGAAGACATAATAATAATAACTAGAAACGTTCTCGTTGCGAGCAACGAGAGGTCTTCCGTCCGATTAAAAAAAAACCCGTAAAATCGAGCTGAAAAGTTAAAAAAACCAGAAGTCTCTGTCGAGACTGAAGCTCTACTGGTTGAACTTATAGCAAAGGAAGAGAAAAGTACTTAAGCAGCTTGGATTTGAAACTAAATAGAATAATGATCGTTGATAAAGTCTCTTTATGTTCTTAGTGTAGTCTACTTGTGTGCCAAGTTATACTGAAATCAGACCAAAACTGTAGGAGGAGTAGCATTTTGAAACAATTTTACAGACTTTTCTATTTTTAGTAACCACGGCAACACCGTTCATCAAAATTAAAATTCGATACACAGAATTATGTATCTTAGTGTATTCTACTTATGTGCCAAGTTATATTGAAATCAGACCAAAACTGTAGGAGGAGTAGCATTTTGAAACAATTTTACAGATATTTCTATTTTTAGTAACCACGGCAACGCCGTTCATCAAAATCAAAAACCGATACACAGAATTATGTATCTTAGTGTAGTCTACTTGTGTGCCAAGTTATAATGAAATCAAACCAAAACTGTAGGAGGAGTAGCATTTTGAAAGAATTTCACAGAAATTTCTATTTTTAGTAACCACGGCAACACCGTTCAGTAAATTCAAAAACCGATACACAGAATTATGTATCTTAGTGTATTCTACTTGTTTGCCAAGTAATACCGAAATCAGACCAAAACTGTAGGAGGAGTAGCATTTTGAAAGAATTTCACAGAAATTTCTATTTTTAGTAACCACGGCAACACCGTTCATCGAAATCAAAAACCGATACACAGAATTATGTATCTTAGTGTAGTCTACTTGTGTGCCAAGTTATAATGAAATCAAACCAAAACTGTAGGAGGAGTAGCGTTTTGAAAGAATTTCACAGAAATTTCTATTTTTAGTAACCACGGCAACACCGTTCATCGAAATCAAAAACCGATACACAGAATTATGTATCTTAGTGTAGTCTACTTGTGTGCCAAGTTATATTGAAATTAGACCAAAACTGTAGGAGGAGTAGCATTTTGAAAAATTGTTTACAGACAGACGGACAGACAGACGGACAGACGGACGGACGCCGGACGCATTACTATCGCATAAGCTCTTCTGGTCTCTGACCAGTAGAGCTAAAAATGCACACAATGGAGATTGAACCCAAGACGCCAGCATGAAAATCCAACACGTTCAATATTACGCTATTGGGATATCACTCTAAATGTACTTCTGCAACAGTGCTTCTGTCTTAGAATTATGAAAGGCGGGTCACTGATCAAAATTTCGCACCAATCGCCACGAGTAATTATTCTTCACGACTTTTTTTTTTAAAGTTCTAAAAAATAGGTGTTATTGCTTCAATGAAATAAAAAAAAACCTTCTTATAGCCTAAAATTCGAGGTTAAGAAAATATATTCAACACATTTTACTAATTCCATATGTATATAAGCAACTAACATTAAAGCAGTGAAATGTGTATGAATTTTTTATCAATTTCCAGTTTATCCCCAAAGTGAACTATCCCGATTAGTTAAGGCAAGGTTGAAATAGTTCGCCGAAAATAATGGCTCGCCCTACGGCGATCAAGGATTCGGATATCTTTATGCTCAATAACTTGAATCAGATCTTTGAGACAAGAATGTTAATATAAAATCGATTTTAAAAGCGATCTTCTAAAAATTGATTTCTTATTTTTGTCTTTTCTATTAGTTTAATATGACACAAGTGTGCATGAGAAAAACAGTGGTCAATTTTAATACTTAACATATTCATTGATATTCTTTCTTGAAAAACTATTAGTTATATCTATGATTTAAAATATGCTTTCCGTGGTGCAAATCAGAAGATATTAGGTATCAAATTCTATTTGCACATTTTGTCTTTTCTTTTTCTTCTTTGAGAATCAGCCTAAACCAATTATAAAAGACGTTAGTTTGACACAGAATTGCAACGTAAATACGACGTGACAATCCAAATATTCCTTTGCATTTCATTTATCCTTATCTTACTTTCGTTCAAGCAAACGCTCAGCTGCCTCCGTAAACCCCTATTGCAAAATGTCGGAGTTGACAGAGACAGCCGCCATTTTGGAACCGCTTCAGATTTTGAAATGCTAATATCTAGAGTTTAGATTTATTGACATTCAAACAAATTATATAGTTAGCATTAATAAAAGGGTCTCTATTACCATTTCGAAAATAAATGAAAAATATTGAAAAACAAAAAAGTTTAAAAATACAACTTTTTATCTTCGCATCTCCTAAGGACAGGAAGTATTGACGACGAACAAAACGTCGCGTCCTGGATAGTATTTATCACGATCTATAATCCCTGAAAGTTTCATGTTCATATCTTTTGCCGTTTTCGAGTTTAACCGTGGACAAAATGTCATTTTAATTCCAGAAAATTGTCCATAACTTGGCACCGGAAGCGAATTTCCAAAAAATCTCCCGGATATATAAAATTCATGTAAGGACACATCCGTTCTGAAAATTTCACGTCATTTCATCCAGTAGTCCCCGAGAAATCGCGTGCACAAAATTAGAATGTCAAAAAAATAATAAAAAGAATAACTAGATACGATCTCGTTGCGAGCAACGAAAGGTCTTCCGTCCGATTCAGGAGGAAAAAAAAACACGTAAAATGAAAAGCTGAAAAATGATTCAAAATTTTGGTCACAAGGAGGATTGAACCCAGGTCGCCAACGTGAATGCGCTTTTTTTGCTTTTATCCTCAACGCGCAAACCATTAAGTTATTGGGAGTACTGCTCTAAATAGACTTGTGTATAATTTTGCAAAAGTACACCTGTCTAAGAATTATAAAAGGTGGGTCACTATTCATAATATCGCGCCAAACGCCAAACGCCACGAGTAAATAATCGCGCTTTTTCTTTGGACTGATCTATTAAATAGGTGTGATAGCTTCAATGAAATTAAATAAATAAAACGTTTTTATCGCCTTTATCTTATTTCGTTAAGAACGTATATTTAACACATTGTACACATTACATATTGTATCTAGCCTAGTTACACTAAAGCAGTGAAACGGGAATTAAGTTTTAAGTTTGACACTGAATTGCAACATACTACTACGTGAAAGTCCAAGTAGTTTAATACATTTCATGTATCCTTATGTCAAAATGGTTTAATCAAACGCTCAGCTGCCTCCATAGACCTCTACTCGCGAAATGGCGGAGTTGACAGAGACAGCCTCCATCTTGGTCCCGCTTCAGATTTTTAAATGTTAATATCTAGAGTTTTGATTTATCAATATTCAAACAAATTATATAGTAAGCATCAATCGTAGGGTCTCTATTAGCATTCCAAAAATAAATAAAAAATATTGTAAAACAAAAAAGTTAGAAAATACGATTTTTTTTAATTCGTTTCTCCCAACGAGAGGAAGTATCGACGACGAACGACAGGTCGCGTCCTGGATAGTATATATCACAATCTATAATCCCTGAAAGTTTCATGTTGATATCTTTTACCGTTTTTGAGTTTAATCGTGGACAAAATGTCATTTTAATTTCAGGAAATGTCCCGTAACTTGGCACCAGATAGGAATTTTCAAAAAATCGCTCAGATAGATCAAGTTCATGTTTCGACACATCTTCTCTGATAATTTCATGTAATTCCATCCAGTAGTCTTCGAGAAATCGCGCACACAAAATTAGAAAGTCAAAAAAATAATAAAAAGAATAGTAAGAAACAGTACAATAACTACTAGAAACGATCTCGTTGCGAGCAAAGAGAGGTCTTCCGTCCGATTCCGAAAAAAAACCCAGTAAAATCGAGCTGAAAATTGATTAAAATATCTTTGGACACACTGGAAATTGAAACAGGTCACCAGCGTGAAAATTCAACACGCTATCTATTACGCTATTTGAACCCCTACTCTAAATTTACTTGTATGTACATGTAATTTTGCAACAGTTCATCTGACTTAGAATTATGAAAGGCAAGTCACTATTCATAATTATGCGCCAAACGCCACGAGTACTAGTAAATCTTCGTGCCTTCTCTTTGGAATGTTCTATAAAATAGGTGTGATAGCTACAATGAAATAAAAAAAAAATAGAACGTTCTTATCGCGTAAATTTCGAGGTTTAGAAAGTATATTTAACGCATTCTACACATTAAATATCGTATCTATGTAAGTAAAACTAAAGCAGTGAAACGACTATTAATTTGTAACTTTTGTATATTTCCTGTTTATCCCCAAAGTGGACTCTCCCAATTAGTTACACTTTAATGAAAGGGGTAGAATGTTTCGGCAAAAAACATGTCTTGCACTATGACATTCAATTTATGTTCAATGACTTGCATCAGATCTGTGAGAAAAAAGTGTATAAAAACTTCTTTAACCGCTCCTTTAAAAAAGTATTCTTATCTGTATCTTTCCTGTTAGTTTAATATGACACAATTAAGTGTGCATAGAAAAAACATTGATTACGTTTTAAACCCTATAAATTGTTTCTTATAAAAAAAAATTACTTATAACTATGCTTTAAATCAAATCTGTTTTCCGTGTTGCACAAAAAAAGATATCGCATTTCATTTGTACATGTAGTCTTTTCTTTTTATGCTTTGATGATACGCCATAAACAATAATGGTAGAAGGCTTAAAAAG
The DNA here is from genome assembly GCF_032062105.1 of Saccostrea cuccullata. Lineage (NCBI taxonomy): Eukaryota > Metazoa > Mollusca > Bivalvia > Ostreida > Ostreidae > Saccostrea > Saccostrea cuccullata. Next base: position 11,502 of record NW_026927740.1, read on the forward strand.
ACCTTGGATAAACACTTTAGTTTGACACAGAATTGCAACGTAACTACTTCGTGAAAATCAACGTATTCATATACATTTTATTTATCCTTATATTACTTTTGTTCAAGCAAACGCTCAGATGCCTCTTTAATCCCCTACTCGCGAAATGTCGGAGTTGACAGAGACAGCCGCCATCTTGGTCCCGCTTCAGATTTTTAAATGTTAATATCTAGAGAGTAGATGCATCAATATCCAAACAAATTATATAGTAAGCATCAATAAAAGAGTCTCTATTAACATTCCAAAAATAAATAAAAAATATTGAAAAAAAAAAAAGTTAGAAAATACGATTTTTTCAATTCGCACCTCCTTACGACAGGAAGTACTGACGACGAACGAAAAGTCGCGTCCTGGTTAGTACCTATCACGATCTATAATACCTGAAAGTTTCATGTTTATATCTTTTACCGTTTTTGAGTTTAATCATGGACAAAATGTCATTTTAATTTCAGGAAATTGTCCGTAACTTGGCACCAGAAAGGAATTTCCAAAAAATCGCTCGGATAGATCAAATTCATGTTACAGCACATCTACACTGATAATTTCATGTAATTCCATCCAGTAGTCTTCGAGAAATCGCGCACACAAAATTAAAAAGTCAAAAAAATAATAAAAAGAATAATAATAATAAGAAACAGTACAATAACTATAAGGTCTTCCGTGAAGACGGAAGACCTTAATAAGGTCTTCCGTGAAGACTGAAGACCTTAATAAGAAACAGTGGAATCACTACAAGGTTTTCCGTGAATATGGAAGACCTTAATAATAATAATAAGAAACAGAGTAAAAACAATATGTTCCCCAACTTCGTTTGGGGAACATAAAAGCTACACTGTTCTACTTTTCAAAACTGAATTTACATTTTTCTATTGCGATTTTACTTTTTATCGATACGTGTTTATAGTCTATTGTTTATGTTTTACGCCAATGCCAGTTTGACTACTGCATTAAACCCAAGAATTTTTCAATTCTTACATTGCATATCTGTGAAAAAATCATATGAATAGTTTCTTAAAAGTTTCCTCATTTTTTGAGTATAGGTTTTATGTCGAAACATTACTTCTATTTTTTGCAACAACGAGGAAAGTTGTAGACAACGCACGTTAAAAAAAATCAATTTCGGAGTTCGTTCTCGCAGTTATGTCAGAATAAACAATTAATTAAGACATAAAATATTTATATTTCATAATTGATTTACATATGACTAAATTTTGCAGTCTCGCGATTAAAATGGTACTTGATTTTTTGAAATCCGTTAATTCTAAGCGAAACTATTAATTTTTTTCAGCAACATGTCAGAAAAAAAGGGCTTATCGGTCAGTATTGACCAAAACGAACGTGAAAGGGTTAATAATTAATTTTAGCTATGTGGTTTTGGATGAAATTATCTGAAATTTTTTGTTTGATAATGGGAAATTGTTTATAAATAATCATTTGTTTGTCCTGTTCAAACCAGATAATTTCAAATCCATTTTCACAAAAAATTTCTTAGATATTGATAACCCAGTTTTGAGAATGTCTGCTGAAATATAAAATTCACATTCATTGAACACAGATTTTCAACACATTTTCAGGATATAAACATTGTACAAATCGACTTGTTTTATTTGATTTCTAGAGATCAACTATAAGCATGCGCGTAGTGAACACTAGTGTGACATGTATTGTCTTAATCGAATACACTCTAGAGTCTTAACGATTCGTTTAACTGTATAATAAAGCATAGGGACAATAAATTTATATTTTCATTAGTTTTCCCTTTCACAAAGGAAAGCATTAAAGTAAGAACATGGTCGGTCATTCCACTCTCCGTTATAAAAAATGTCGATACAATCTATTTCTTGTTCTGGAACAAAGTGGTTGTCCGGGTTATCGCTGCTCCAGTTAGTCAATCCAATCGTCGTGTTTGAGTGTTCCCAGACGTAAACGCCCTCTGTCGCCCTGTCATTTCCCCCGGTCCATGTTGCACAATTGTAAGGATTGCTACAAGCTGACGAGAAACGAACTCATATGAAGTAAGAATACCCCTTCATAAAACCTGTCTAATCCGACATGCACTGGGAGGCAAATTTTGTGTCGGAATATACAGGTGCCGGATTATCAATGATAAAAACATGGAAAATAGTAAATTGGTAAGAAAGTTAACGCCGGGATTCAAAGTTTGTCGGATAAGACAGTTTTTACGTATTTCATTGCTGATTTTGGAAAAAAATCTAATCGTTTGTTTAAAAATAAATGAAATGTGAAGAAATCTTAGGTAACTGTAACTTTCTTACAAACAGCGTTTAAAATGTTTGTAGTAATCCAGGTGTTTTCTTCCAGGTCGTTTATTTCTACGAGGAAGGAGTTGCACCTAGAGCAAGATTGCTGTAAAAATATATAACGGCTAAGGTAATTGTATATTTTTATTTCAAATTCATTTTATTATGGCACAGCGAGAAAAGCATAAGTCTCAGATAGGCTCTACTGGTTAGTACTTTTAACAAGAGGCAAATGGGCCACATCGCTCACCTGAGCACCAATTAAGGGTAGGACTAGTATAAAATGACTTTTTATTGTAAAGTTTAAATCCAAAAGTAGTCCCATGACCTATCATGGATTTGCTATTTTTTAGAAAATGATTGAGAAGAAGATTTTTAAAGAATTTCCTATATATTTCTATGTAAAACTTTGGTCAGGCATTTTGGCCCCGCCCTACCCCCGGGGGTCATGATTTGAACAAAATTGAATCTACACTACCTGAACATGCTTCCATATAAATATGATGAATAATGGCTTTGTCATTATTGAGAAGAAGATTTTTAAAGAATTTTCCTATATATCTCTATGTAAAACCTTGGTCGGCCATTTTGGCCCCGCCCTACCCCCGGGGGTCATGATTTGAACAAACTTGAATCTACACTACCTGAGCATGCTTCCATATAAATATGATGAATTATGGCTTTGTCATTCTTGAGAAGAAGATTTTTAAAGAATTTTCCTATATATTTCTGTGTGAAACCTTGGTCGGCCATTTTCGCTACGCCCTACCCCCGGGGGTCATGATTTGAACAAAATTGAATCTACACTACCTGAGCATGCTTCCATATAAATATGATGAATTATGGCTTTGTCATTCTTGAGAAGAAGATTTTTAAAGAATTTTCATATATATCTCTATGTAAAAGCTTGGTCGGCCATTTTGGCCCCACCCTTCCCCCCAGGGTCATGATTTGAACAAACTTGAATCTACACTACCTGAGCATGCTTCCATATAAATATGATGAATTATGGCTTTGTCATTCTTGAGTAGAAGATTTTTGAAGAATTTTCCTATATATTTCTATGTAAAACTTTGGTCGGTCATTTTGGCTCCGCCCTTACCCGGGGGGTCATGATTTGAACAAACTTGAATCTACACTACCTGAGGATATTTCCCCATAAGTTTCATCTTTCCTGGCACAGTGGTTCTTGAGAAGAAGATTTTTAAAATATACCACTAAATTTTCATTAATTCCCAATTATCTCCCCTTGAATAAGGGCGTGGCCCTTCATTTGAACAAACTTGAATTCCCTTCACCCAAGAATACTTTGTGGCAAGTTTGGTTGAAATTGGCCCAGCGGTTCTTGAGAAGTCGAAAATGTGAAAAGTTTACAGGCAGACAGACGGACGCCGGACAAAATGTGATCAGAAAAGCTCACTTGAGCCTTCGGCTCAGGTGAGCTAATAAAAGGAGAGAAAATAGCAATAGGGTTTGAAATACTTAGTAATCATGGCAGCATCGTTCATTGAAATTAAATACCAATATACAAAATTATGTATCTTAATGTAGTCTACTTTTGTGCCAAGCTATAATGAAATCAGACCAAAACTGTCCTAGCGTATAGGTTTAAATTAATCAATGATCACAGAAAGACGGACACATTTCTATCTAATAAGCTCTTCCGTTCTCCGACCAGGTGAGCTAAATAAATTGCAACAAAATATATTACTAGATTTGATTCTTATCGTAGAATAAAGAATAACCAAATATAATAGTTAATCAACTTGGTTCCGATTGGATCCTTCGTAGAGTAATAACATATGCCCAATAATACACAAGTAAAACATCGGCCTCTTAAAGTACATGTAACTTCTCGGATTGTTGAAGCTGATGATCGTATTTGACAAAAAATAATTTTGAATGTGATACAGTGATTTCTAACACTATCCGTAAGTTGAGAAAGACTGTCCACAAAATGAATAGGGTTGCAGGATAATTATTTCACAGAGTTTCAAAATGTCGAAATGTCTTTTTGAAGGCCACGGCAAGTGTTTTCTTCTTTACATGTTATAAATTTTGGACAAATTCTATTTCATATGATTACAAGACTATGCCTGCTTAAAACGGGGTGCAATTTGTACCCATGGAAATTCCAATACATTATTTTAAGAATACCTGGTCTCCAAAAACCACATATATATTGTCAATCAGAAACTCGGGCATCTTGTTAATGTCAATATTAGAGTACTTGTGTACGAGGGTTGTTAGAAAAGTTCGCAGACACATTGAATTACGGAAAATCTATTGTGTACTGTGAAGTATGACCTATGTCTAAATAAATTCCTACATTTTGTTTATTAGTATGTAAAAAATCAGGCCCATTTACTAAAATCTTGAAAATTTACAACGTTTTTTACTATGAGGTCATGGGATTCACGGAGCAATCACTTGACGTAAGGCGACATGACAACCAGATTTTGTCGCAGTTCTATAAATTTTTCATTTCTTAAGATTTTTCTTATCTTTTTTCTACTTTAAAATTTAATATCTATATCAAAACATGTTACTTTTCTACTATAATGTCTTTTGTACTGATTTGGATTGTACTGATTCGGATATTATTTGAGATCTTTAAAAATGTCTATGCAGTTAATCGATCAGGTATGGAAACTATATATGAAACTATGCAAAACCATGCGATAAGGGGGTATTGAAGTATCGATGGAGTTAATCATTAAAAATGTTAATCCTTCCATTCTTACAAAGCTACAACCATTTGAAAAATTTTGTCCTTTGTATGTGTATGAAATTCCCGAACGTTCAAGAACATTATAATCTCTTTTTAGACATTTTCCTGTCTGCACACATAATTTTACGTAGTGCAGTGCTCCATGACGCTCAATGGCGTTCTGATTTTTTCGCTGTGTTTGTACGCGTTGATCATTTATAAATGGCTATAAAACAGTCATATACCCTCCAATTTAATTCAAAATTTCTCCCAGTGACGTTTTATGAATACTTTAGCGACAGGTAAAATATCATACGTCTCTTTGCGCTACAATTGTGCAATTTTTAATTTTAATAAAGAGGCTTTGTGATGTAAACGTGTCAAAATGTAGCATGCTCCGTGAAGCAAGTTCTATCAAAATGAATAAGCTGTATATTATTCCGTGATCACCGAAAAGCACTAATTTCTTTTATATTTATCAGAAAATCGGTTAAGATTTTATCTGGAAAGTTTTACCGGTTTCGTGGAAATAGCGCGCTCACAATAGAACTTGTCCGCGAACTTTTCTAACACCCCTCGTACAATAAGAATGTTTTTAAGAAAATAATTTTATTGTCGCTGTCAATGATATCAAAAAAGCCTGGGCTTTTATTTATGGATAAAATACTCCCAATTTTCCTTATTTAATAATCTACCATTTGGAATTCAATTCAAGACAGAACATTGTACATTCGGCATAATGATTGTTCAAATCATTTGATTGTAACTGCTGTATTCAATCTCATGCCCCAGAAATTTTGCCAAATAAAGACTTTTTTCGACTCCCCGGCCTAAGAGCGGTAATAAAGTAAAAACTACAAGATACTCGTGATAAAACGTATTAATTCTCGAATAGGATGTTTGTTGTTTACTTCTCTCTCAAGAATTTTTCACTAATATTGACGCAAGAACATACAATGGACCAATAAATCGAGCAAACTATTTTAGGACAGCGCCACGCAAGGGTACAGGAGGATAGGTTTTTTTTTTGCAATGAAAACGTTTGACAGACGGTATTGAGCTGCTTTTAAAATGTGCATTTTAAATTGATCTAGTCCGATGAGCCCTGATGGCACAGGGACAAGCAAAAAAATTCATGTAAATCAAGCCTATTTTCACTTTACAGGAACCGCAAATGCTTCCAGGCCCTTGCTGATGACCTATGCAACCAACCACAAAAATTGCAGAACAACATTTGTTCATATCATTTAACACCGAGAGATAATGGCTTAACCACCTCGCGATCGTTTTCTAGCTATAATTAATCGGTTGAACCCACCCCGATTTCCTTGTGAAATACCTGAAGAGTGATTTTGATCTTTGTTTCGTATTTCTAGTCCATAACCCATATACAGTATTAGGGACAATTAAGTGTCATATTTCAATAAAATATACAAGGCCATCAATTGCCTCCAAATGCACCCATCAAAAAAATCTAGCTAAAAAATACCTGTATTATACATACAAACCAAAAAATTTTTATTTCTAATTTTTGACCGGTACTTAATCCGAAACTATCCTCTGCCACCAAGCGACACTTAGTATTTTAATGTTCTAAGTAACACAGTTACTGAGTCGGAATAATTGCACAAATAGCGGAAGTGTAGGGAATATTAACTGTGAAGTAGTCAAAGAAAAAAGTGATGAAAATTGCAAGAGGAACAAATTGAATCGATTTCTTTTTATTTCCAGAAAGTTCTGTGAAAATCTTTTAAATCGCTTCTCCTACAGTTTTGGTCTGATTTATTTAATATAACTTGGCACATAAGTAAACTACACTAAAATACATAATTTAGTAAATCGGTTTTTGATTTCGATGAACGGTGTAGCCATGACTACCAAAAATAGAAATTTCTGTGAAATTTATATAAAATGCTATTCTTCCTACAGTTTTAGTCTGATATGAATAGAATAGAACTTGGCACACAAGCAGAATACACTAAGATACATAGTTCTATTGATTGATGCCTGTTGCAAAGATTCAAATCAAGGTGCAACTTTCTCTTTGTTATACGTACAGACCAGTAGAGCTACAGTCTCATCAAAGAATTCTGGTTATATAGTATATATTTATATATTTACATGAAATAACAAACTACATGGCCAAGTTATTGCGTCCAAATTTCGAATACTGTAGATTTTTTTAACTTCTATTTAAAAAGCAATATTTTACCATGGCTTCTGCTTGAGTAAGTTTTGTGCTGTTTAGACTATAACATCTGCCTGTGTCGCCGTTACATGTCCACTCTATGTCACACTCTAGAATGATTTACATTTCAAACATAACAAACTTCGACAATGTGGTTTTTTTAAAACGCCCTCAGGCTCTTATACAGGAATACTGCATAATCAATCATGTTGAAGAATGTATCTAGATTTATTTACCTTTATTTGGTAAGAAGTACATCCATCCAATCTCATTTTGGTTCATTCTCGAAGATTCGCATTGTGTTAGCCTTCTACATAACATCTGTCCGCGATGAAAACCAAAACAGACACAATCCGTCTTACAGGATAAAGCACATTCAGTCAGCGATTCTGTGTTCTCCACAGATATAAGGTCATCATTTCCAAGTTTATCCTCGCATCCGGGGATAATGAAATAAAGGGCAGAATTTGACAATGACGAACATACACCACAGTAAAACTCAATTAAACAAATGGTACAAAGCTGTATATTGAATAAGTATGACATTTAACCTGTCTTATCCGACTGATATTAAAGAGGTCAGATATAGAAGTAGCTCAATTAAATGGCAATGCGCGATTGATTGTGAAGAGCAGTATTTATCACATTTACCTGGTGTCCCTTTCGATTTTAATCTAAATATTTAATAAAGGCCTATGCTAGTACTAACGAATAACGTGTTCGTATGATGCAGTATTTAGAAAGGTTGCTCAAAAAGTAGGGAGGTTATCCTTGCGTCGCTGCTTTGCATTCCACTGTCGGACGTGGATATCGTTCTCCTCATGGGATAGTTAAATCGGTGTCGCATGGTTTAATTCTCTTGTGTTTTAATTTTGAATATCGAAAAATCTGCTTTGAATATTATAAGCTTTGTATGAAGGTGAAATTTTTCAACTTTTTCTTACAAGTATTCAAGAGAAAGAGAACTTATTTTTACAACGAGGATTGTTCGAAAAGCTCGTGATCTTCTATCATATCTTTTTTATTTGACATCATATGTTATCCAAATTTGGAAAAAATACTTTAAAAATAAATTCAAATGACTTGTATTAATTTTTTTCTAAATATCATGATTTATTCAAAACTTATCAAGATTTAAAATATGCAAAAATCGGGTCGCGGAGCAGATCAAAATTGAGTAAGTTCCAAACAATACACAAAATAATGCCTGTAGTCATTTGTCTGTAAAATGGAGCAAAAACGAAAAACAAACTAAATATTCAATTTAAGAACTGTTACATTGATTCGTATTCCAAATTATGGGGTTAATATTATGCTTCGTTGAAAAGAAATCAACTTGAGAAAATAGGTGGTCCTCATTTAAATCGGCAAATTAAAAAAATTATGACGTTTTAGAACGCAGAAAACGATGCAATTTTGTGTTCAACTCAGGAAAAATCCCGAATAAACTCTTTAAATGCTGGAGGAATAAAAAAATATGCCACAAGCGAGTTTTGCATATGTGGTCAAATAGTTCATGCAGTATTTTAGTGACAGACTCCTTATCGGATGAGGACAATCTGAAGAAATTGTTTAACTGAAAGAATCAGAACAAAAACTTTAAAAAGTTGAAACGTCAAGGAAAGACAAATGCGCTTCACGGTTGCTTATCCTGTGAAGGTCGAGATAAGTAATAACAGAAAAAATACCTTTACGAAGGAAATTATACATGGAGAACGATTGTTCAAAAAATAAATAAAAAGTTTTAGAAAAAAGGTTTGTAATGGGTGGGTACTGTGCGATATGTATAAGGATAGTATTCTTAGAAATTCTCGACGCTATATTTTGACATTACATTGTCGTTAAGTGTGCTCCGCGAGTACAAAGCATATTGATTTTAAAATGAACTAAATGGATTTTTGTTCGAATGGAATGAACCTACACACATTAACAAAACAAATACTTTTACATATTATACGTATTGTGCCTTTTAAAAAATTTCTAGTGAGTTATATAACGAAGATTGACATCATCCACGAACTTACTGAACAACCTCGTTTACTGATATATTACCATTTAATTATGTATAAAGTTCAATACTATAAATAAACACAATATGAATAATTCTAATCGTTAAAATCTAAGCTCACAATAGCTTTAATTACTAATCATTGCCATAAACTTAACTGGTCTTATTCAATCAAAAAATCGATATAAACAGCTAAAAATTATCATTCAAAACTGGACCTATTCAATACTGGACCTATTCAATACTGTGCCTATCTCATGAAACAGAAAATGTTGCTTATACGAAAATGAAGAAGAGCTCTTGCTCGTCAATTATACTGTACCATTTTGATATTCTTCTTATGTCCCCCTCTGAAGAAAAAGTGGCATACTGCATTGCTGCTGTATGTCTGTCTGTCAATCGGTCAGCCATCACTTTCCGTTTATTTTCTTCCTAGAGGTTGCACATATTGAGATAAATTTGGTATACATATTTATCAGAACTAGGTCAATTTTCAGCCGGGCGCATTGCTCGAAAAGCAATACCTGTCTTTTGCTACGATGTTCATCTGGAAATGCTGCTTCATCACCGCTTAATCAAATTTACGAGTTAAAATATAGTACGTTTGCGCAATCACATTTGAGGCAATACGAACACTGCATTCAACTTTAAAATTTATCTTAAATTGTCAGAAAATAATTATCATAATATATTTTCTACTGTCTCTTTGATTTAATTGTTTGGGGTATTATAAAGGTTATACTATCAGGCTAACACAAATGCGGAGAACATCATTAATGACTTGATGTACGCCATGATGCTAAACATCTGTGCATAATCATTTGACCTTAAGTAATGTCGCTGCATCAGTGTTTATTTACATCTGTGGGTATATAAAACCCGAAACGATACATGTGATTAATATTTTACGCTGTAAAATTCTAGTAAGGCTTTATTTTATTTTATGTTTAAAACTTTTTTATACTATAATATAGTATAGACCTGCCTACCCTTCCGCTTTTGGCGTAATTCTTCCGCTTTTTACCACAAAATTACGCTATTACGCCACTTATATTAATTTTACGCTTTTGATATTTTGGTTAAAATTCCATTATGAACGTCTAAATTTAGAGAAATGAAATGAGAAGTTCTTATTAAAGTAATTCAAAGAGGACTAGTTCGATAATGTACATAACATTGGCGTCGGAAGCAAATTGAAAGTGGGGGGGGGGGGGGGTAAGTGTAAGAAAATTTTTTTGTACCTCCAAAAAAACCTGATAAGCCAATAAAAAAAAACATAAATAAATAAAAAATAAAAAAAAGGAAATGTCTATTTCCCAAACACGAATATCCTATTTCGTAGGGGTGGGGGTGTGGGGGGGGGTGTGGGGGGGTGGGTTTCGAACTCCAGTACCAAAAATTTTCTTCCAAACACCAACACTTCTCCCAATTTTAACCTATACTAAGACGTATCTGTGGAAAGTGGGGGGGGGGGGGGCTAAACTTACGAAGATATGTTCAATGTCTATACTAAGTATATATTTGGAAAAAAAGTGGGGGGGCTAAGCCCCCCCCCCCCAGCCCCCCCGGTTCCGACGCCTATGCATAATATAACTAGTAGTTACATGTAAACTGGTATGGCGAAGATTCGGAAGAAGCCGAGAAGGCACTACTTACGTTAACTATTAAACGATATTGAAAAACGTTCTATGCTCAATTAAGTTTATTTTAACATTGCTTAGCAGAAGATAGAGAAATGTGAGTGTTAAAGGGATGAAACACAATGTTATAATGTACGATCTGTTTTAACATTCAAACGCAAGCCTTCAATTCAGTGATTTGACTTGAATCGTTACTCGCAGAACAGCTATAACATGTACAAGTTTCCCTGTTAAGGACGGCATGCGATGAACAATATGAATACGAACACCAATGAGAGCTCTCTTTGAGAGAAGCGCCAGTTCCAAAAATTTCAAGGGAACAAAAAGGACTAGAACAACACCCTACAATTGTAAATAAAACTGTTATACAGATGCAAGAAACATGACTGAAAATAACCCCTACAATATTTCTGAAGGTTAAATTTCTCCATTCAGAAATAAGTGTAATCAACCAAGTAACTGTATACATGTAGTACTAATGAGCAAAGGTTGCTCTTACAAAATCGGGCATTACATTACATAATTCTATTGTTTGTTTATCCATTTTTCAAATTATTACGATTCGTTTGCAGATGTAGTCTCACTAGTCTCAGTGGTGTTATACATGTAAACGTGTTTTTCCTACATATTCCTCAAATTTTATAACAGTGCTTGCTGTTTTTCATAACTAACTAAAAGACTTCCATCCCTTTATGTAAATCGCGCTTCCAGGTGTTTTCCCAATAACAAAGCTTGCTGTCATGTGAACAATACGGCCTATGGGCCCCTAGACTGGTACCCTGACATTTGTTAACGGAAGTGCCCTGAAAAACCAACGACAGGTAACCACTGCCAATTTATCGGTTATGTCTAAATATCACGAGCCTGAGGTATACATGAATATTTATGAGGTGCATCTAAAGAATAAAAGGAATCCGATCTATCATTTTATTCCCGGAATTTTTTCATTCATATACATACATATTATTACAAAGCTAATTGTAGTCCATGACCTAGGAAAAATTTGATCACAAAAAGGGAAAAGTAATTTCCGCAATGTATTCTTTTGTATTGTTTCTTTTCAATAAATACAGCTCGATCACAGGCGCCTGTGAGCTCGATTTTGAGATCCTATGTTAATTGAAAAAAATGTACGGGCCATTGTATTCAAGACCATTTATTACTTAATTTAACAATATTCGTTGATAATTTGATTATTATTTGTGTAACAATAACAAAACGATTTATTTAAATAATCCGACTATTTCTTGTCCGCATTATCTTGAATGATTTCGCGCGCGTTCCTAATGTAAACAAACCCATACCATCATACCGCACATTGCTACATTTGATAAGTACCAAAAGTTAGAATCGTTTATTGAAAATTTAGAGCGGGACACAACATCGCGGTTCATCACACAGAGGATAAGTAACAAAACTGAAGAGACACTTCAGTTTGCAACCCGGAGGTAAGCATATACTTGCATATTACTTCAATGGAGGCTACATGAAATACAGCTACGAAGAAAATAAACTCTTGGGTTTAAAGAAATAATTACATTAATTAAAACTTAAAGCATCTATAGATCTTTATAGTAAAGTTATGAAATTATATGTATTCAGTATAATTACTAAAAAACAAATCTTAATTCACACTGCATTTAAAGTCCACACAGTTCTGTCGCTTAAACGATACTTACAATACATGTAAGAGTCCAGTACCCTAGGCTATTTAATTGATACGGTCTACCGAGTACTACATGACATGTAAGAGTCCAGGTACCCTAGGCTATTTAATTGATACGGTCTACCGAGTACTACAGGACAGGTAAGAGTCCAGTACCCTAGGCTATTTAATTGATACGGTCTACCGAGTACTACAGGACAGGTAAGAGTCCAGGTACCCTAGGCTATTTAATTGATACGGTCTACCGAGTACTACAGGACAGGTAAGAGTCCAGTACCCTAGGCTATTTAATTGATACGGTCTACCGAATACTACAGGACAGGTAAGAGTCCAGTACCCTAGGCTATTTAATTGATACTGTCTACCGAGTACTACATGACAGGTAAGAGTTCAGTACCCTAGGCTATACATATAGTCCACTGAGTACTACAGGACAGTTAAGAGGCTGGTATCCTTTCAAACGTTTAGAGTAAAAAGTCTGTGTGTTACAATTGCAATTGCATTTTTTTTTTATATAGAAAATTATGTCACACTTTTTAAAATATTTTTTACGTATGTTAAATCTTTAAAGGGTCACAAAATTCTCTGGCAATATTGTCAAAAAACAGCTAGCCCTACTGTTGAATTTGATGGCACTCCTTACATCAACATAGGATGGATGGTAAAAGAATGTCACCATGGACCAGATAGACAGAGGAAAGCGAAAGAAAGAAAGAAACAAAGACGTGTAAGTTATCTTGCTTTGATTTTGAAGTACTAACAGATTTTGTTTCATATAAATCAGATTGAAATATATTTTGATGAGGTGAAATGTTTGTGGCCGGAGAAAAAATAATTTACTCAAGGGTATTTCATTTCTTGAAGGATTGTAGAGTAATAAACCAATTAAAATTTTCATGAAAAGTAATAATTTGTATGCATTATATAATTAAATTATATATGACAGTATTTTTTTTTATCAACTTACCTTGAAGAGAACTGTAAAAATTCTAAAATATATGTACCCGGTATTGTAAATATAGATAACTTGTGATTGAAAGATTTTTAATAGTTACTGTACAAGGGAAATTTTCATCCAGTTTTATTTTTGCCCGTTTTGCCTTACCCTCATTTGGGCAAATTTAAAAAGGGGTGAATTCAAGGAATACATAATGATTGCTATAAAAACTAGGACAGGGCAAATTTTAAATGGAGCAAAATTGTTCACAAATGTAAAAGGGCAAAAATAGCATAAGGCAAAAATAACCCTGTATACAGTATGTATGTATGTATGATAATTGTTGATTGTAATCTTTCATAAAAACCAGAAGTCTCTGTTGAGACTGAAGCTCTACTGGTTTGTACTTATAGCAAAGGAAGAGAAAGGTACTTAAGCAGTTGGAAATTGAAACTTTTCAACAGCAATAAATAGAATAATGATCCTTGACTAAGTCTCTTTATGTTCTTAGTGCAGTCTACTTGCATGCCACATTTATATTATAATCAGACTAAAATTGTATTTGGAGTAGCATTTTGAAAGAATTTCACAGAAATTTCTATTTTTAGTAACCACGGCATAACCGTTCATCGAAATCAAAAACCGATACACAGAATTATGTACCTTATTGTAGTCTACTTGTGTGCCAAGTTATATTGAAATCAGACTAAAACTGTAGAAGGAGTAGCATTTTGAAAGAATTTCACAGAAATTTCTATTTTTAGTAACTACGGCAACACCGTTCATCGAAATCAAAAACTGATACACAGAATTGTGTATCTTAGTGTAGTCTACTTGTGTGCCAAGTTATATTGAAATCAGACTAAAACTGTAGGAGGAGTAGCATTTTGAAAGAATTTCACAGAAATTTCTATTTTTAGTAACCACGGCAACACCGTTCATCGAATTCAAGTGTAGTCTACTTGTGTGCCAAGTTATATTGAAATCAGACTAAAACTGTAGGAGGAGTAGCATTTTGAAAGAATTTCACAGAAATTTCTATTTTTAGTAACCACAGCAACACCGTTCATCGAAATCAAAAACCGATAAACAGAATCATGTATCTTAATGTAGTCTACTTGTGTGCCAAGTTATATTGAAATCAGACTAAAACTGTAGAAGGAGTAGCATTTGAAAGAATTTCACAGAAATTTCTATTTTTAGTAACCACGGCAACACCGTTCATCAAAATCAAAAACTGATACACAGAATTATGTATCTTATTTAAGTCTACTTGTGTGCTAAGTTATATTGAAATCAGACTAAAACTGTAGAAGGAGTAGCATTTTGAAAGAATTTCACAGAAATTTCTATTTTTAGTAACCACGGCAACACCGTTCATCAAAATCAAAAACTGATACACAGAATTATGTATCTTATTTAAGTCTACTTGTGTGCTAAGTTATATTGAAATCAGACTAAAACTGTAGAAGGAGTAGCATTTTGAAAGAATTTCACAGAAATTTCTATTTTTAGTAACCACGGCAACACCGTTCATCGAAATTAAAAACCGATATACAGAATTGTGTATCTTAGTGTAGTCTACTTGTGTGCCAAGTTATATTGAAATCAGACTAAAACTGTAGGAGGAGTAGCATTTTGAAAGAATTTCACAGAAATTTCTATTTTTAGTAACCACGGCAACACCGTTCATCGAAATCAAAAACCGATACACAGAATTATGTATCTTAGTGTAGTCTACTTGTATGCCAAGTTATACTGAAATCAGACTAAAACTGTAGGAGGAGTAGCATTTTGAAAGAATTTCACAGAAATTTCTATTTTTAGTAACCACGGCAACACCGTTCATCGAAATCAAAAACCGATACACAGAATTATGTATCTTAGTGTAGTCTACTTGTGTGCCAAGTTATATTGAAATCAGACTAAAACTGTAGGAGGAGTAGCATTTTGAAAGAATTTCACAGAAATTTCTATTTTTAGTAACCACAGCAACACCGTTCTTCGAAATCAAAAACCGATACACAGAATTATGTATCTTAGTGTAGTCTACTTGTGTGCCAAGTTATATTGAAATCAGACCAAAACTGTAGGAGGAGTAGCATTTTGAAAAATTGTTTACAGACAGACAGACGGACAGACAGACAGACAGACAGACGGACGGACGACGGACGCATTACTATCGCATAAACTCTTCTGGTCTCTGACCAGTAGAGCTAAAAATATACATGAAAAATAAAAATTAATATATAGACAACTGGCTTAATTATGAAAAAAAAATTAAGTGTTTGGATGTTTAAGAGAAATTTATGGACAGTATTTACTAAGTTCTAATCTTGCATAATTATGAGTTAAGTTAATAACTAATTTAGAAAAAGAAGATGAATACAATATTTCCACCAAATGTTTGGTACTGCTCAATATGAAAACTAGATTACAAACTTACTGTAAATAATTTATTGTCATTGATAGAAACCTGGAGACCATGATTACTCCAATAAAGGAAAAGCACGTAAGAAAATCCAAATGTCTTAAAAGCAAGCTTGTCCAGCAACAATAAGAATAAGAGCCAGCATGAAATTCCCTGATTTCAAGGTAATTTTTTTTTTCATTTTTCCATAAATACATAAATTAGATAGTAATGCTTGGGGTCTTTAAATACATATTACAGTGTATATTTATTTGTCTTTTTTATGTAGATTCATATAACAACAAGTTGATGAAAAGGTAGATATCTAGAAATCTCAAACAAGCCATTGCTAACAGAGACACAATTCAAAAATGGCTTGTTTATTTGGTGTCATATCCAAGTGTCAATGACCACAAAAACCATCTTACTGGAGAGGTAAGTGTTGATGATCAGTAACCAGAATTCTAGATACTTTGTATACTATAGTACAATATTTCATTTTCAGAATAAATTTTATTTTGAATTATTAAAAATAGTACAAAATTTTTCCCTTGTACTTTGCAGGATTTACTCAGCGCATTGATCCGAGATTAGTAACACGCATGAAAGAACTTGTAGTTGATGGGGTGAGAAATGTTTCTGAAATGAAGAGACACCTACTCTGTGAAAAATGACTTACGTCCAGATGAGGATATTCCCAGAACTAACAGAAGATTTTTTCCATTGGACAAGGACATTAAAAACCACATGGATATTGCCATTAACAGCTTGAGGTATTGAATTATAAATGTTCCTATTTTGTATTTCGTATGTAATGAATGATTGCTTCTAGGTTTTTCAAAGATGACCAGCTGAACCTTCAGTCTTTGGTGGAGACCTGGCAAGAAATTACTCCTGAGGACGACTTCTTCCTTAGGACGTCGTAAGTTAATCAAAAGTTTCAAACCTAATTGCTTCTGATAAAATGATTTAGAAGTTTCCTTTATATGTATTACCGGTATATTTTTCAAACACAGATATAATACCACTACCCATGGAGACATTCCATCAGAGGACTTTCTGTTTGTTCACCAGACCACCTGGCAGAGACGTCTCTTAACACTTTACAACTTACTGTACTGTAATGCAACATACACTGAATGTTCACGTCATGGAAACAGAAATTTACCATTTCCCCGCAAGCACCTTTTAGCGTGGTACACGTTTCTCTAAAGTTTAGCGTAAATAATATTATGACGCTATATTTCAATACAAAAATAACTTTTCTTATTTGATGAGATTTTTGCAAGTATAAAATAGAAGGAAATAGTCATTAAAGTAAAGATTAAATGAACTTTTTAAAGTGCGTGAAAATGCGTGATTGCGGGGAAACGGTATATGCGTGATTTTCCATTAGAAATAGGAAATGATATATGCGTGACTGCGGGGAAGGGGGTTAAACTTGTATGGGAGAGACATTTGCATCATGGATGCCACATATCAGACCTCAGAGTATGTCCTTCCTCTTTTTTTCATTTGTGTGCAAACTAATGTTGGGCATTCCATTTGTGGTTCTTTTGTTGTTGCAACGGAAACAAAAACGTCTATTCAGGAGTGGTTAAAAAAAATAAGGAATGGAATCCTAGCTATTTCATGACTGACTATGATGAAAGGGAAATCCAAGCAGTTGAGGAAGTATTTGAAGTATACATTTGAAAAAATGTATCCAAGTATATTACTGTGATATTCTACAAGTATATTTTATCACATTGCAAACCAAATATTTTTAGCACTGAAATCCTCTGATATTATGTTTAATTAATGAATTGCTTTTTTAACAGACTGTACTGTATATCTCTGTTCTTTTCATCGTGAACAATCATGGGCACGGTGGTTGAAACAGATAAAGCATGGTGTTGGTTCAAATCAGGATGAGGTTATTGCATTGTAAGTGTATGTGATTATTGTACCCAGTAATTTGTGTCATATTTAATTGTGTGTATTTTCTCTTTTGCATATTTTTTATTTATATATTGTTTTGCAAAATTCTAAAGAGAATGATTCACGGTAAAATTAATTGGAAAATGTATATTGTTTAAATATTATTATTCTTTTTATGCTAATACTTTTAACAGAATGAGAGGAATAGCTTATGCCAATTCTGCAACAGAATACAAAGAAGCCGTAGGCAGCCTTAAAGAAAGCATTCATTGGCTGATCAATAAACAACTGAGGAAGTGGTTTGACAAACAGTGGCCATCAGTTACACATGTAAGATTTAAGTGAAAATTGTAGAAAATTGTAGAATTGTAGATAACATGAAGGGGAGGGGGGTTCACAACCTTTAAAAAAAAATTGAGCTCCAATTTTATGGAAAGCCAGAAAAATTTTACAAAACAAAATGAACAAGGAAAGAGGAGAAACAACAACAAAAACAAAGAATATTTAAAAAAAAAAACATTTTTATACCCTCAGATTTAAATATTCCGAAAGTATATTGTTTTTGTCCAATCCGTCTGTTTGCCTCTCTGTCAGTCTGTTGTCAGCTTGAACTTGGTGTTTGACCTACTTTTACCAAAAATACCACACTGTAACCTTGGCCAAAATTTATAACAATTAATTTGAAGCTAGGCCTTTTATCCTTCACATTGATATTCATTGTGATAAGACCTTTCAACTGGTATAAATATTTTTGACCTTGACCTAAGACTTTGACCCACTTGTAAAAAAAAACTTCTAAGGTGTATTCCTTGTAACAAGACCTTATTTTGGGTACTAACACTTTTGACCTTGACCTTTTGGATTTTGACAGGCATTTTAGAATTCAACCCTTGCCATATGCTGCCATGGGGGCCATCAGTGTTTCACAAATACGTCTTGTTTTTCATGAGGTTTGCTTCTTTGTTCATGCATGTACATGTGTAAGCTATTCTTACCAGGATCCATTTTTAGCCGGGCTTATTGCTCAAAAAGTAATTGCCGGCTTATGTGATCCTGTTCAAGGCAGGATGTTAACCCAATAGTCGCCATTTTAAAGTTACGTGCAAAAATATAGTTCTTACTCTCAACCGCTTTTGAGATAATACAAACGCTAAATAAAGCAACAAAAATAAAACGAAGTTTTATCTATATAAAATAAACATTTGTAGTAATGACTTTAAAAACTTCATAAGTCAAAGAACATAGTTCATTAGCGTAAGGATTTTTGATAATCAGTGTTACCGTAGTTCTCTACACATACGAGGTAAAGCAGGAGAGGGAACCAGACTGACCTGTTTGTTTACATTCAGCTGCGGTACCAGATTAATTCTGATTCTGACAAAATCGGACCGTGGTATTAGGATTGAAAAACTAACTGTCAGTGTCTTATCATTTATATTGATAGTTTTAAAATTCTTTTTTTATCAGAATATAAACGTGATTCATGTAAGAAATCCATTCTACTCTGTAAATGAGCCCGGCTCTCTGTACTTCTGAGTACTTTGATTCTAATAAAAATGGGGGATCTAGCAGCAAAGTCATTTTTATACTAAATCTTTAAATCTTTTGTAGATCTTGTATGAATAACCCCCCCCCCTCTCAATAGGGATGGTTTGGACCCCATTGTCCTCCCTTCTGGATTCACGCACTAAAATATCTAAAGACACTGCCGGGTATGCGGTCTTCATAGAGCAGCAAGACAAGATGAGGACTGGGTATGATTTTTGTTCTGAAATGTAATTCTTTTATATATACATAAATGTTTCACTACCTAATGTTAATCTAGACTTATTTTAAATTCTTTAATAATCAAAAAATCTCTTGCAGATAGGGTGTGAGAAATATTACCAGTTCTTTCACCATGGGTGTATAGGAGTGTGGAATGTGTTTCTCGCTTGACCAACGTTCTGTGAATCTGGAGCCTAATCTGAGAAGATCCTCCGAAGGTAAATTACTTTACCCAGTGCACAATATAGCTTTAAGTGTTGAGGTAAAGGTTTGTGTCTGTGTAAAAGTAATGATTTTGCTTAGTTTGCATCATTAACCACCTGATAAATTTTATTTCAGAAAAAGAAAAGAAGTTCTTTTTAATATAGTGATTTAAGGGGAAGGTAGCCAAATTGAGATACATTCTGCATGGCATTTAATTCAGTTTTGAAAATTTAGAATTAGTTGTTCAGAATGTATTTTCCAATGATTTT